>NC_051154.1:277328595-277369738 GCF_013339745.2 Dermacentor silvarum | reverse complement strand
GGTCCGCCCGCCCGCGCGCCGGCGGTTTGCGGGCGTTTCGCGCCGCGCGTCTTCTGTCGTCTGCAAGCAACACCTACAGAAGTTATTGGGTATTTTCGCAATGGGAATAGAAGAAGTAATCTCTGTAAGCAATAAAAAATAACTGTGAAATAAATTGTTACGATGACTCTTACCAGGGCCACAATTCCCTCTACCATGAACTTAGAGACGGCACTTTTAACCAGCAGGTTTCTAGCAGCGGTAGACGAAGGTCTGTCTGTTGGCTGTAATGGTGATGTTCCTTTGATGTTTTACACGTCAGTATGCGCTGCTGTTCTGCACCGTTTTGTACGCCGAGCCAGCGAAAGAAAGACCCTCGAGTGTCCTTACACGACATACCTGCGGACAAAGAGCTGCGGGAGCGATGGCTGCAAGTTGTCGCAAGAAATAACTGAGAGCCGAGTTCGAATTGAAGTTATTCGGCCGTATGCAGCCTTTATTTTTTGGAAAATGACTTTCGCCAGGACGGGAACAGGCGCAAGCTTAAGCAAGGCGCAGTGCCCAGTGTTTTTCCTCACTATCCGTCCTACGTACGTACATGAAGAAGGAGCAGCTTAAGGTGAGGAGTTCTGACGTTACACAGAAAAGAAAGCGCGATACCTCTACGGCCAGGCCGGCTAGCCTGCCTGCTGACGAAGTGTGTTCGTGCCCTGCATCGTCGTTAGACACATTGTGCCCACTCAAGCGCCCGAGCCCAGATGGCCCAGTCATGAGGTCATATCAGAAAGTGTATGTGCAGCCTGCAGCGATGACGTGCCTGATACTGCTACGTTGACATCAACAAGCGGGAAATGCGTGAACTTCATTTTTTCCCATCGATGTGCAGCCAGTAGACGGGGCAGGCGTCCATGACTTGAGATCAGTGGGTATTCAAGCTGAATGAAGAAGCTCCGCATCAGCCTTCCTAGAACGAAAGAAGTGCCGCGGATACATATCCTGCGTTGTCAGCGAGAAGATTAAGTGGGAGCGCTGCGTGTCGCTGGTCGCAAAAGCACAAGGGAGCAGTTCTATAGTGCGATGGACGACTTCATCTCAAACCAGGATAGAGGAGGTTTGTGCTATCCCACTCAAGAGCTGGTGCGTGTTCTGCCTGCCCTGAAGAGGCTTGTGGACACGATGTTTTTCAGACCGCGTATGCCTGCAGAAGCCCTTGCAGACTTGTTTGATATAGTGTAGACGTTATGGTTGCCTCGCCAGTATTGCTTCGTGACCGCTGTGATCAAAGCCACGGGCGCAGACTTGTAGAACTTGTAAGAAATTTATGAAGCCGCTTTTCACAAACTATGCTGTTGAATTCATGGACAAGAAAGCAGTAGCCTGCATGCTTTAGTTTTAGTGGTTCATACCTTTGTGAAACAAACTTGTCTCTTGTTCGTACGTTATTAAACTCTCTTGCTTTCCCACTTCATCCTCTGAGTTCAATATATTCGTAACTTGGGTTCTCGCATATTTGAACGCTTCTTTCCGTACTATGCTCTCATACCCAATATGGAGGGCTCGTAAACACTGAAGACAATAAAAAAAATCAGATACGCTAAAAATAGTCACAGGCCTGCGCGCCACGCTCAGCACAGTCACAGCGTGAACCCAGTACTTCTTTCGCATTTCCGGCGATAGCGATTGCGGTCCCCAACGGCGGTGGCAGCAGACTTTCTCGCGAACCGAAACGGCAATTGGAATGAGCCCATAACAGCATACGCTGTAAAAAATGCACGGGTTACGAACGGCTGCAGCACTCTGCAGCAGCCACCGCGGGGAGAGGGCCTAGCGCCACCACTCAGTCATTCGGAGCAACAGAGCGACGATGGGACACCAATGGGAAAGGGCGCGAACTAACAGGCACAAGAAAAATACAGGAGGCGCTGCGCTAACATGGCACCGCACGTGCGACACATCGTTGCCGATCGCAGCGACACTTGAAAACTTTCAGGACAATATTTAAATAATAGTTCATATTTATTGAGCAAGAAGAAACATTCCGAAATTCCTCGAATTTGAATGGGTTCAGGCCAGGCAAACGCTTAGAAGACAATATGTTTGTACTAACTCAGTGCATAGAGATTTCAGTAGCTCAGAAAAGACCTTTATGAATAGCATTTCTAGATATTAAAGGAGCTTATGACAACGTAGACAGGGAATTGTTGTGGGATGTTCTTCAATACAAAGGCACAGATGACGATTTCGTGGAGCTGCTGAGGGAGATATATCGAGACAACCAAGTACAAGTGGCATGGGAAGGCCGAAAAGGAAATGAAATGGTGGGAATTCACCAAGGATTGAAGCAAGGATGCCCTCTGTCACCACTGTTGTTCACGCTTTACGTCAAGGGCATAGAAAGACAACTGGAAAACAGCGAATTAGGTTTTGATTTATCCTACATGCGTAATGGACAAATGGTACAACAGAAGGTCCCTGGACTGATGTACGCAGACGACATTGTGCTACTAACTGACAATAAAAAAGATTTACAGATACTTGCGAATATCTGTGTGAACGCAGCGACAAATCTAGGCCTTAAGTTTAGCACAGAGAAATCAGGGATTATGATCTTTAATGAACACACGAGTAACTTCGTGGTGTCAATTCAACAGCAAGTAATACCCATAGTGAAGCAATATAAGTACCTCGGCGTACACATAAACGAAGGAAAGAATTACTCAAGCAACCACCAAGATAATCTGAAAATAAAGGGGAAGCGGAATGCAGCAATAATGAAACACAGAGCACTGTGGGGCCACAATAAGTATGAGGTGGTGCGTGGAATCTGGAAAGGAGTAATGGTGCCAGCGCTAACATTCGCAAATGCCATTATATGCTTAAAATCGGATATATTGGCGGGTTTGGAAGTTAACCAAAGATCAGTAGGCCGGTTGGCTTTGGGAGCACACGGTAATACGACAAATGAGGCAGTGCAGGGTGGCATGGGTTGGGCCTCTTTTGAAGTCAGAGAAGCACAAAGCAAAATTAGTTTTGAAGAAAGGCTCTGGAACATGGATGAAAATAAATGGGTGGCTAAAGTGCACAAGTATCTCTACATGAAAAGCGTGGACACAGAATGGAGGAAGAGGTCAAGGAAGTTGGCAACCAAGTACAGGATAATCGAAGCTGTAAATAGACAACCAGGGGTCATCAGAAAGAAAGTGAGAGAAATAGAGACCGTGAATTGGATGCAAAGAATGGAAACGAAAAGGACAATGGAGATTTACAAGAATGAGAAGAAAGAAATTAGAAGGGAAAATCTGTACGATAACACAAAGGGCAGTGCCTTGCTATTTGAGGCTCGAGCCGGTTGCCTAAGGACGAAAACATATCGGAACAAATATTCGGAACTAGATGAGACATGTGTATGCTGCAATAAAGATCCAGAGACCACTCAGCACATCCTAATGGAATGCGACGGGATCCACCCAGCGAGAACCATAGGTAACGTGAAACTCCCAGAAGCGCTTGGGTTTAAAGTGGAAGGAAACATAAACAGATCAGCCGTAGAGATCAGCAAGAGACGATTAGAGTACTGGTGGAAAAAAGCAGGGAAAAGATGGATACGACCTGATCTCTTAAAATCATAAGCAGCGGTACAGGGTAAATTTTTGAAAAAGAAAAATAATGAGAGGTATACAAAAATGCTAGATAAAGAACATGTATAGTATACCTGATTAAATCAAGCAGGCTAGGTGACTATTTGTCACCGCCCCGTTTCAAAGGGGATGCCCGTAAATCATCATCATCATCATCATCATCATCATCACTGCGCGTGCGACACATCGTTGCCGATCGCAGCGACACTTGAAAACTTTCAGGACAATATTTAAATAATAGTTCATATTTATTGAGCAAGAAGAAAGATTCCGAAATTCCTCGAATAATTCGTCATATGATGACGAATTTGTAGAGACATGTAATAGTCGAGTAGTAGTAGAGACATATGCAGTAGTAGAGACACATGCAACATATATCACGTCACCTTGTATAAATATCACTTGTCCTTGCACTTGCATCTAAAATACAACAAGTAACGGCAGGCATTGTTTCAGAAAACTATTGTGCAATCCATAGTTGCGCAGAAATAGCACCCAGTTTAAACTGTACCAGAAACGAATGTACAGATGCATAAATCATCGCGCACTAACATAACCATATTTACCACAGCCAGATGTGTAGACACATCATCACATGTGAAAGGAACATGCTGTCGTGGAGTTACATACAGAAAAGAAAACAATGTCGTACTTTGATATTCACAAATATACAAATGAAATGAAGGAGCATAGGCAAGAAATTTTCATCACACTTTTTTGTGTGTGTGTGTGTGTGTGTGTGTCCATAGGGTGCTTACCACGTTATATTAGGTCCGAATTCCCCCACCTCTTAAGAAGTGATTGTCGCCGTTTGATGAGAGTAGCTCGGAATGAAGGTCATGACGAGGACATCAGTCCTCGTCGTGACCTTCATTTCGAGCTACTTCCGATGTTATGGACGTATGCAACCGCATTGCCTTGGGAGCCGTCATGTTCACGCATTGCACTTTTGCACTGTGCTTTATGCATTCACGCATATCACGCATCATAAAAAAAATACGAGGACACATAAGCACTCCTTATGAGTTGGGAATTTGAAAGCATTAATGTCCAATTGAACGCCGCCAAGCGGTCCATCGAGTTTTTCGCTCCGAGTAATGTGGTACGTGCTGCCAGAGCCACCAAGCAGCTTGCTCGGGCAGCACGTAGATTATTGTGGCAGTAGCCTTCGGTGCCAACGCCGTATGCCCCCGACGTTCTGCTGGACAAGAGACCGAGGAAGCAGCGGCGGCCACCAAGGCCGGCAGGCGATAGGGGTGCGTGCTGCCCGAGCCTATAGAGTAACTGTACGTGCTCCCCTTGGGGAGAAGAGCTGTACATCTGATTGCACGCGCCGCTCGCGCCCCTATTCACTGTATCTGGTCACATGCGCAAAAAGCATCCTTTTAAGGGAAAGCCAACTTCATGGCTGTGCCTGCACCATGGAGTTTCTATGGCCTGCACTGCGTACGCCGCGCCACCGTCGTCGCGCGCCTCTGTGCGCTGTAGCCCGCCGCGCCACCTAACCTTCTCGGAATGAACGAGCAAACACACTTGGCAGCTGAGCTAGTGTGTACTAACTGAGCCGCGCCGTATTCTGCATTCAAGAGGAGTGGCTTTTCTGCTTAACAAGGATGCACCGGCGGGCAAGATGGCGGACCTATATGCGCAACTCTGCTCCCGTATGGAGCTTATACACATACTCTACCCGAGCCAGCATGCAGCCCGCGGTGCTTCGTCGGGCAACGTGCGCCGGCTTCCAAGAGAGAGGGTGACGTGGCGTAGCAGCGATGCCCTCTCCCCTCACGCAACACCTGGCGTGCTATCGCCAGTAGGTGTTCCCTTTCGCCCGCTCTGCTCCGTCGAAGCGCGCTCGTGACGTGCTGTCGCAGCCAATGGGACTTCAGGTGCCGTTTCGCTGCTACAGACCACAGACGCCGACTTTTAACAGCCGAGCTGGAGCGGAATCTTATAACGCTTCCGGATGCGAACCGGTTCGCTTCGCCGCGTACCTCACTAAATAGGCCACTCCCAAGTCGAAGGTGGAAGACGGGGAGGACGCGACCAATAAACGAGATGGTGCCGCCTCTGAAGTGTACGTCATCATCTGACGAATTCATCGAGGAATTGCGGAATGTTTCTTTTTGCTCAATGAATATGAACTATTATTTAAATATTGTCCTGAAAGTTTTCAAGTATCGCCGCGTGTTGCATATTCCTTTATTGTACATTAGGCAATATAATACTACCATTTGCTTAACTGTTCGTCGCCAGGTGGTAATCAACGCGTTAAAAATTGTAACCACTCGAATCAAAGGAAATAGCCACATCACCATACGCAGAAATTTTGAAAGTTGGTTCTTTATTCTATGATGTCGTCGCACAGACATCGAACCATCGAACGGTTCCAGCGGTAGCTGGAAAAGGGTTCCGTCTTTCAGTTTCCGCGTAACAGATTTATGGTTTTTCGTATATTCGAATAACAGTCGGAAGCCGTCATGTCTGTAGATTGTGTGTGCGTCGTACTTTACACATTTTCTTGACGCAATTTACTCTTAAACATTTAGTTGAAAAAGGCACTTGCGCTTGGCGGACTGCCTAGAATAATTAAGATGTATGCTGCACTTCCACACACGTGTGTGCGCGTGTGACGTACGTTGCTTGTGCTGGTGATGCTGTGAATCATCGTCGAACGTCAGTTCGAGCGGTGGTACTTGTCTAACATCCGCACCAGCTTCACCGTAACCGCTATCGCCCAAAATGCGAACAAAAGTACCCGGTTCCCGCCGGGATCGAACCGGGCCCGCAGCGCGGGAGTCAGGCACTCTACCACTGAACCACGCAAGCGCTTGCTATCAGGTATCGGAAAAATGCTCTATAAACGCGCCCTAGGCAGGCGCGCAGGCGCAGACGACGCGAGCCTCTGCCAGTATGGTGGCGCCACCAAGTTTAGGCGCCTACAAAAGGAGTGTGTCCGGCATATAAGTTTCATATCGCAGTTGCATGCTGCGTGCAACTGGGCCTGGTTAAATCAAGCAAGCTAGGTCACTATTTGTCACCAGCCCGTTTTGAAGATTTCAAGAAACAATCATCATCGTCATCATCATCATCATCATCAACAACAACATCATCAACAACAACAACAACAACAACAACAACAACAACAACAACAACAACAACAACAACAACAACAACAACAACAACAACGTACCGTGCTACGGGCCAAGGGAAGTGAGATGTGCGCCACGTATTCTGGATACCTCTTCGCTACATGTTATGGCGCCTCCTCGTGAGGTACGAACCGCTGCTGAAGAACCCAATCGTAGAGCTACGTGCGCGCCTACAACCAGGCATCATCGGGCTCAGCAGACTGCTGTGCAGAGACACTAGAAGCCGCACCTCGCCGTCGACGCCGGGCGGACAGTTCAGATCGTGCTCGTTAAAAAGGAAATAGACTTTTCCGCGAAGACCCTGTTGTGCGTGGTGCCTAAGTTGGGGCTACTGTTGAGCCGCTCCAGCAGCTTACGGTGTGACTGTGCTGCGTGTGCCACACAGGCCTGCGACTTTGTTTTAGATGCGAAGCATCTTTTGGTCTGCGCTATGTCACTCCCTCCCTCCCTCCGCCGTGCGCTGTTGAGACACCTATGCGCATGCGCATCCCCCTCCTCTCCTCTCCTTCTCCCCCTCGTCTCATCTCTTCTCCCCTCGTCATTCCTCCTCTCCACGCCGACGCTCCTCTCCTCTCCGGATTGCGCAACGATTGGCAACACCTGCGGCTCTGCGCGCGATAATGCAAAGCAGCTTAAGGGCGAGACACACGATGCGATTTTGCGTGCGATTCGTCGTACGACGCGCCGCATCGGCCGCCGCACTCAACAAGTTTTCAACATATTCTCCTGCAGGCGGCGGCGGATCGCCGCCGCCGCATGCGATCAACCAGTTGGATATAGTCGTACGACTACGCGAACGGTCGGACGGCCGCAGCCAATGACAGCGCGGCATCGATATGACGTATCCCCCAACCTGTGGCACGCCGCGACTTCTCGGAGGACGCCATTTCCCCGTTTGATTTTGAGCAGTGCTGTCTGAAGTTGGTTTTTTTATTCTATCGTTGTAGCAACATGATGAACGCCGCCGTAGATCGAGCTAGCGAGAATGAATTGCTCATTTCGTTAGTCCGCGGCCATCGCTCGTTGTGGGATCAAGCAAGCCAAGACTATAGGAATGCATCACTTCGCAACGCAAGCTGGATTGCCGTCGCCAAGGGCCTAGGCCTATCGGGGACGAACGGTAAGTGCTCAATGTGCAAAAACTGCCAAACATGGCCAACATGCTTTGGTCGCACCAAGCAAGAACCGATTAACGACGAATTGCCTGTACAAAAAGCAGAACAGCGCGGTTCGCGTGTCGCTGCTTAGCTCGATGGAGATCGCGGGAGGGCCGCGGTGGCTGCATTTTTCGTGGTCAACCCGTGGCTCATAATCAGGCTGATCCGCATTGAAAACTCTGTAATAATAATAAAACAATTACAACGCGTCAAGACGGGACGTGCGCGGGAACGAGGTGAATTCTTTTTTATGTGGTGTAACCGCGCAGATAATTGTCATTTGATCTGCATGTGTCCCGTCTAATCGGATGCCCGTTTCATGAGTTCCGCAAACACGTTTGTTCGTTTTGAAGATCCATTTCGTTTACGACATTAATTTACTTAAGTTGATGTTACAGATAAGCCTAGCAATGAGCTTGATTTTTTTTTTTTTTTTGTAGTGATTCCTTCCGTGCGAATTTACCCTACCCTTTTTACGGCCTATGATCCCGGCGGAGCTCCGCTCCCACTACTACGCGCTAAAAGGAACGGCATGTGAAGGGAATTGTTAAATTATTCTGTCCCAATACCGAAAAAGTAGCGGTTGCATACACCGGGTAAATGAATGTTCACATAGCAAAGTGATGTCATCGAATGCAGAGCCGGCCACAAGCTATTTCAGAGTATGCAGCTCACAAACAGGTTACATTCTCTATCGGTTTTGCCGACAAATCCTATAATTATGTTTAACTATGGGTTAGTCCAGGGCAGATGCATCGGTTGTGAAGTAATCTTGTGTTTATTCTGTGCTCCAGAAAATTTCGGTAGGGGGTCAAAAAGAATTTATGGACTAGCATGTGAACATTTATGTACAGGTTATACTATAGTGCTACTAACTCTTCTGATTTAGAGAATATGTGTCAACTGTGTCTTCTCTTCGCAGACGAAGTCCTCAAAATTAGCAGGAGATGGAGGAATCTGCGAGATACTTTTGCAAAAAAGCTCCGGGACTCAAAAAAGAAGAGTGGTGCAGCCGCTGGAGAGCCGACGTCAACATGGAAGCATTTTGACGATATGCTTTTTCTGCGAGACATTCTGGAGCCGCGACAGTATGTAAACAAATATTTACTAAAAGCATTATCTTTAATGCATTATATTTCTAAACAAGTCAGGGGGTCACATGAATATAAACTGAAGCAGTGAACAGTAGGCATACCTTCAGTTTCAAAATCAAGTTTATTTTCATTCTGTAAAATATACACGAAGACACGACATGAAAATACGGACATGAAAAAGGAAAGGAACAAACAAGGGCAGGAAGGTAGCAGCGCGCATTTTTCTTTGCCCTGAGCACACTTTTTTGGGATACATGCACATTTTATTTACAGTTATTCATGTCTCGGCAGACTACATTGTGAGCAGCAAGCTCGGCTATCCCTGTATTGAGAAATGCATCTTTAAGCGCATGCTTGATCTAAATGACACCTGGCACGAACGTGCCCAAGACGCTCATTGCATTTTCTTTGGAGAGCTCACAACAGGTATCATTTAGAGCAAGTCGACCATGGTATTCAAGTCAAGTTGCATTTGTGAATATGAGGGTATGAAGCAATAGTGTTTTGAGATCAGTGGCATTGCCTTTGCCAATATAGGCTGCTTTAGGAAGTTGTCAAGATAAACTTGCTTGGTGAAAGCAAGTCCTCTGCATCATCATCTGCCTATTTTTATGTCCATTGCAGGACAAAGGCCTCTCCCAGCGATCTTCAATTGCCAGTCTTGCACTAGATAATTCCAACTTGCACCTGCTAGCTCACAGCTAGCAGGTGCATGTTGGAATTCAGATAGCAGTGCAATGGCCTGCCCAGCTCCATTCTTTCTCCTAGTGTCAACTAGAATATCGGCTATCCTTGTTTGCTCTTTGATCCAAAGCGCTCTCTTAACATTACGTACAACGTTTTCATTCCATGGCACTTCGCACAGTCAGCTTGTTCTCGAGCTTCTTTTGTTAACCTCAACATTTCTACCCCATGTGTTAGCACCAGTAGAATGCAATGATTGTACACTTTTCTTTTTAACAACAGTGGTAATCTCCCAGTCAGGATTTGGTAATGCCTGCCATATGTACTCAAATACGTTTATTATTCTGTAAATTTCCTTTTCATGATTAGAGTCCCCTGTGAGTAACACTTTCTCGGTTTAATGTCCTCAATCATTTCTTGCAATTCATCTCCAGTGTTGCTGAACAGGACAGTGTCATCTACAAACCAAAAGTTGTCAAGATATTCGCCACTGATCCTCACTCATAAGCCTTAATATTTCCTATACGCATGCAGTGAATGGCATTGGATTGTCTCCTTGCCTGACCCTTCTTATAGGTAATTTTCCAGTTTTGTTATGCAGGAACAAGGTAGCTATAGAATCTTTAGATATTTTCAAAGATATTCATGTATGCCTCCTGTGCTCCTTGATTACGCAGTGCTTCCATATAGTGCCTTACATTGCCAGAAAAGGGCAGTACAGGTACCATCACAATTTCTTTATTGTTTGCATTTTTATAAGTTCAACAGAATTGGCAGGTATCTGTATGGAAACAAGTGAGTCAACATTTCGACAGTTGGGCTTGTCTACATCATGGCAGCAAGTTGAGCTGTAGCCCTGGTGAAGACAAGTCCGCTTGTCAAAAAGGCATTATGTATCAAACACTTGTGCAGTATAAGCACAATTTCCAAACCAACAAAGTGAAATTTACAGTGTGTTCTTTTGCAGAACGACCACGAACATGGAGATCTTCAGGGATGACTCTGCGGAAGAAATCCTCAGCCAATATTCCGAAAGCCCATCGGAAATACTTCTGCCCATGGTTGAAGGACGTCACACAGACACGACACACACAAACACTATCAATTCTCTCCCTTCTACCCCTAGTGGTCTTTCAGGCTCTGCATCTCATTCTTCCTCTCATCGATCATTTCCTTCTTTGCCTTCTCCACAGACTGTCTCTACTGCCTTTTCACTCAACACACCCACCTCTTCCCTCGAAAAGACACCAAAAACAAAACGCAAGAAAGACAGCACAGACAGACTTCTTGAAAACATTAACAACGAGCTACACATACCTATGTCGAACAATGAACACTTTTTATTATCACTAAAAGACCAGTTGGATAAGGTGCCAGATAACCTTTTAGGATTATGCAAGATCCATATACTGGACATTTTAAACCACTATGAAGCTGGAATTGTTCCCACGAACTTGGTGCCATTAAAGCCTCCTCAAGGAGAGTAGACTATCTAGGCTGCAAATGTTCATTTATTTATGCTTGTTGCCTGTGTTATTTATTTGGTGCATTTAAATAAAGGCTCCCTGTATTATGGATCAACCTGTATTTGTATGTGAACTAAAGGAAAATGTAGTTTCACCCGAAAGGTGAAGCATCAATTGCGATAGCAAATTAGTAGAGAGCTATTCGGAGTAGGGATAGTTTTATCGGCTGCATAAACTTGGACACATTCGCTTACTAACTGAAGTAACAAGCGTGGTGTCAGCGCGCACAAGCAAACATACGTAGATCATACTCAATGACCACAGACAACTCAAAACGCTGGCAGCAAGCGAAAGGTTCGTGCGGTCTATCGCTTCAACGGAAACAGCGGCGAATGGACAGCACGTACAAAGGTCAGAGCCGTGTGGAGATCGCTTTTAAGAGACGGTGCGGGCGACCGCCACAGTCGGGCAAAGTACAAGCCCCCTCCCTCCCGCGCTGCCTTCCCGCTTTCTTGCTTTCGCGTGGGAGATTGAGTGGCCAGTTCCCCTTGTGCACGGTGGCAAGATAAGCATTTGGTGCCGCAACACAGCGTCGCCCCGCCTCCCTCCCATACCCCCACGGCCTTTCGCGCGACGGGGGTCACATTTGCTTTCCAAGATAGTGCACATATGGCGCGCAGCGACGATTTTATTGCCCTTGGACTTTATACGGAACCTGATGGCGACGCCGCCGGCAGAAATCCTGTTGAAGTATCCATATAATTGCTATCGCACTAAAACTACTGCAGCTGCATGGCAGTGGTGACAATTCACAACTTTCACAGATGGTGGCGCTTTGTGATCGACGTGGTGATGAGCCTTGGTAGAATATGCGACTGTTGCATTTTCAGGCACAGAAGTCTGAGCTACTTTTCTATCAATGCCTTTCCAAAGTAGAAGTGTGGGATAGTCAAGGAAAACATCTTTGCGAACTAATTGCCAGAACACTACAAAAATGGATTGAGACAGAAAGCTGCACATGGCTGGTTTATATGCAAGGCACTTGATCAGATTCCATTTCTAGCGAAACATGACAGGTAGCTGCGCTTGCATTGTTTACAATTGTATGCATTTAAATATTTAAAACTCGGGTCCATTCATCAATCAGTCCATTTATTTTGTCCCACAGAGATAGGAGCGCCGAATAAAAGCTGCCATTTGGCAGCCTGATGAGCCCGCTGGCCCCATTACAAGGGTTCACAGCAGCAGAGACAAAATTAGAAATCGTATCAAATATAAACACAGTAGAGATCACACTGTTCAAGTAACAAGGTAGAAAAAATAATACAAAAAGTATCTATACTATCAAATTATGCTCTCGAATTTACAACTTTGAAGTGTAACTTGCTTGAAGCACAATAAAAATATTTAACAGAATAAATTATTGAGATGACACAACATGTAGCACAAGCACTGCATTCAGGAGTTGAAAACTTGCAGTAGGTACCATCCATATTGCGCCTCTCTTTGTCTTGTAATCTTTTTTTCTTCTAAACAATAAAGCGCTGTCAAATTTAAATCGCGCATTTAATCTATAGTGGTACAACTTGTGGAATGTAATGACACAAGCATCGATATATAAATCTGCTGTTTGTCCCAAAAAGGGTCCTAATGTCTATAGCGCGTGATCTCACGTCCATTCACCAAGGTACTGGTCTGAACATACAGGAGGCCACCTTGTCGTGGCAACCTGCAGCACTATTGAACATCATTGCCGACAGGCGGCAACAGGGGGAACAAGAGGAATGGCATGTGCATAAGAATAAATGCTTGGGCTAGGGTCTTTATTAAGCGACATGTCTGTTGGTGCCAAAATCCCCCAGTCATCGCTCTTCCAAGTTTTAACCTCAATGGCATCCGTGGAGCAGCTAAGCAAGAACCATGGCGTTGTCAGGGCCAGCATCATGAAAACAATTACTCTCCTGACTGACGAATTGCAGCCTTTGTTCCCAATGCCTCCCAGTTGGACTCGTGTTAGCTGCCTTGACAAGAAAACATTCGACTACGCTTACAAGGAAGAACTTGTGGCAGCGGCCGAATACAACCGAAAGGCATCCGGTGTCCAGAGCATTGTTCTTTGGGAGCTTGCAAAGCAATCGACGGCAACGAGTGCCCCAAGTCTGGACTTTCCTCTACCGAATGCCGACAGTCACTACATCTTGCATCTCAGCAGAAAATGAGGTTAGCGACTCTTCACCTGCAACGTGAATGCAACGTCCAGTTCAGGGAATGGTGGAACTCAAAGAAGGTTCAACACCTACGAGTGCTTTGTCATTAACTTGCAGCACGACTCCTCTTCCCGACTGCGATCCTTCTGCAACCTGGCGTCTCGGTGTCATTGGAATTAACCCATCTACAGTGTAAAATGGCAAGGCTCATGCAGAACTTATAATATTTGAAGACAGCATCACAAAGTTTGATGGATGCTACCAGGCACCGCTGATGATACAAGCTCCAGGGATACCTTGAGGCAGTGAAACTCGAAGATTAGTCGAGCGCCGTTTGCAAGCCCAAGTCAATAAATTTTCACAAGTCTCCGCTCCTGAAGCACTAAGACACGGCAGTCTGAGCGTATTTTAACAAAGAGCACGCAGGGCAAGTTGAAAAAGTGCTACTATATGCCGCATCATGCAGTTGTCCGTCGAGATGCTGTCACGACAAAGCTGCTTTGCACGCGCTTGGTCATCCCTGCTCGAACGATATCATGTTCAAGGGTATAAAGCCAGGCATTGACATAGTGCAGCTGCTACTCGTCTTCCTATGTCACCCAGTCGTTCCAATTGCGGATATCAAAAAGTGCAGATGCTTATTTGCCCGGAAGTTTACAACATGCTGCGATTCCTCTAGATTGACCGGTTGTCCTCAGATGGTGACCCATCTCCACCTGTGGTGACGAGGATGACGTGGGTCCCATTCCGAGCCTCATCCAGTCCTTTTTTGCTAGCAGCTACCATTCGCCATCACCTAGCGGTTTGTCAAGAACGATATCCGGAAACTGGCTTTGCTGGAAAAAGCCTTTCGTGTAGACGACCTCATCGTGGGACTTCCGAATGTGAATAAAGCTGCAACAGTGTACAGTGAAATGCGCAAAATGTTCTCTGAAGCAAGCACAGAACTGTGCAAGTGCACCTCCAATTCAGATGCTTTGTGCAAATGCTTTCTGTGCAACAAGGTTGCTGTTAAAGAAGAAACTGGAGATTCCCGAAATCGCATACCTTGGGAACGGGAAGGTGACCAGATTATCCTTACTGCACATGAAGCATCCGACTTCGCAGCGAACAAGCCTTTTAACAAGTGCATCGTGCTTCAGACATTTGCAAGGGTGTACAATCCTTTGGAGTATTCAACGCCAATTACACTTGTCGCAAAGCTGCTTTTTCAAGACTTGTGGAAGAGGAAACACGCATGATATGATGCCCTTCAGCAAGAACAAACAAGCTGAAGCAGTTGGCCTACTGAATTGAGCAGCATGAACGCCTGTGGCATCGTCAGGGCGAAGGTCAAAAGGAAGTTCATTGCAGATAGAGCTCCCTGATGGGGAGGCTGGTGGGGGCGCTCATCAGATTGACAAAATATGCATTCACACGTTCACTTGGGCGCAGCAGTCTCAACACCGAGGCCCTCTCTAATGTTTGCTGTGAAGTCGTAGCGGTCATAAGCACGACCTCTTATATGGACACAAACCCAGATAAACTGACATGGTGCTTGTGCACGATAACAGCACACGTCCGCTACTATGGAAGCTGGGCAGAGTTCTATCAGTGCTTACAGGAAAGGACGGTATTGTGCACCATATGGAGTCAAGAACTTGCAGGGGAAGAGCGTGGGTTCTGGCTCGGTGCCAGCGCAATCGCTCGCTGCTGCCTGAAAAGCGATGCTGACCTGTTGCCTAAGCAACCCACATTCGGTGGGGTGGAATGTATTGAAAATAGACAACAGCCCAAGGATAAAACAGCGGTACGATCGAACCTTAATTGGGGAGGCTTGACCCAGTCCACCACAGTTAACACCGCTAATGGTCCAGGCCATGCCGCTTTCAATGGTACGGAGATACGGCACTTGAGGACTAAGTTCCGTTTTCCACAGCCCGAACAACCCTTTCGGCGCAGGGTGAGTGCAGATTTATCATAGTTTGGTGAAATACGAGTGGGTACCCAAAAGTAACCGAATTGTTTTTCAAAAGCTATATAGTTATTTATTTTTCAAACAACAACCTTACCACCTTCAAAATACTCTCCATTACACTTATTACATTTGTCCAATCTGAGATTCCATTTTTTGAAACATTTTTCAAACTCGTCTGTTTTGATGGTTGATAGCTCCCTTTCTTGTTCTTTTTCTTCACCTCTTCTGCGTCGTGCAATCACAGTCCTTTCATGTTTTTCTTCATTCTAGGAAACAAAAAATGTCGCACGGAGCTAGGTCAAGTGTGTAAGGGAGTCATGTTACTTGAGCTTTTTATTTAGAAGTACTGAAGAGATTGCATAACAGCGTGCAACAGAAAAGGCCTCATTTGTGGAAGTCGGGGAACAGTGTTTATAACGACGACAATGCTCCAGCTCATGCAGCCATCTCAGTGCGGCAATTTTGGCAAAAAATAGCACGACTCCCTTGCCACATGCCGCCTACTCAACTGACCTTGCTCTGTGCGACTGTCTTTTTTTTTTGTCCTCTTGTGAAAGCAGAACATGAAAGGAGCGCAATTTCACGATGTAGAAGAGATGAAGGGGAAAAAAAAGGAGCTGTCAACCATCAAAACAGACGAGTTTGAAAAATGTTTTAAAAAATGGAATCTCAGATTGGACGAATGTAATAAGTGTAATGGAGAGTACTTTGAAGGTGGTAAGGTTGTTTTGTGAAAAGTAAATAACTACATAGCTTTTTAAAAACAATCCCGGTTACTTTTGGGTACCCCCTCATACAACAGGGTTCGCCTCTCGGCGAAAATGGCGCAGCGGTAGCAGCAATGCATTGCACGTTCAAACCACAGCATCTTGCCAAGACACATGCCCCGCAGCGCTGTTGAAGTACTGCAGATATATATCTCTCACATATCGTGCCATGCAGGCAAAGTTATGGGCCTTGGTGCGGGCCACCTGCATGGGTGGCTGTACAACTAACTGCCGCCACTGGCCACTCTGCCGTTGACCCTGTGGGCTTACAGAGTCGGCATAGCCGGGCCCACAGTAAATGTCATCACTCCCTGTGCGGGCATCCATCAGGAAGTTGTGTAGCACGCACAGTGCCTTCACCGTCTCCTCTGCGTTTTCAGGACATTCTCCCATTGCTCTCTCCAGAATTCTCCAGCGGGTCACCAGGATGCCAAATGCATTCTCGACGCACCTTCTGCGTGATGTAAAAAAATGTTTGTGGTAAATCATGAGCTTTCAGTTCTTACAAAAGCAGCATAGTAAGCATTTCAACTTGCCTGGCTCTGCTCAGGCGGTAGTTGAATATTCTCTTGCGAGCCTCCAATCCTCGCCCAGGGTATGGCCTCATAAAATCAGTTCTGAGCTGGAAGGCCTCATCGCCAATGAAAACGCAAGGAGCCGGCAGGGTTGTATTCGGCAGTGGCAGGTCCCGGGGAAGCTGCAGCTTTCCTTCGTCAAGTAGTCTCCCAAATATGGACTGCTCCAGCACTCCCCCGTCACTCTGTTTGCCATAGGCACCCACGTCCACAACAACAAACTTGTAATTGCTGTCAGCCACAGCAAGAAGGACAATGGAGTAAGTGCCCTGCAATAAAGAAGTAACCACGAGAGTGTACCGGACTACTGTCGTGGAGAGACGTGCGCAAGAATATATTTACAAAGCAAGTAGCAGCATAACACACCAACAAGTGTAGGATCAGCTCATGCGCGCCCAGGAACCACCCCCTATATTCTCATCATCCAAGCACTGAGCTAAGCCGCTGCGTGCCACAAATCTGAGCTGTCGGTTTCTGCAGTGAGGAGCTACAAGTCTCGGGTATTGTGTGCGTGGAATGTGCATAAGGATGTAGAAGCTTCCACGAAGGAAAAATGAGCGGCAAGGTTAGTGGAAGACCATCTCAGAGCTTTGAAAAACCTGAGGCAGGACCAACTAAAGTACTTCTGCGTCAAAGATGATAAACAAGCACATTTTTATTATTGCGATAGCAATTATATGGACACTTCAACTGGATTTCTGCCGTCGCCGTGAGGTTCCGTATAAAGTCCAAGGGCGATAAAATCGTCGCCGCGTGCCATATGCGCGAGCGAAAGTGCGCGGGGGATACGCGCTATCACGGAGAGCGTACGAACAGCGGAAAGCAAACATTTGAAATGTTAAATCAAACTTTTCTGGCACTTCTTGCCGATTTCTACATTCACATCTTATCTGACCTTTATTTAAAGAATTCCTTATGCACTGCAAGCTGGTTCCTTGCCTGTTGTGTTCACTGTGTTATTATTCAAGGCAGAATATGAATAGTTGTACATGAGTTCCACGAGTTTTTTCATCACAAACCAACTGGCCTGAAGCATTGCTTTAACTTGTTGCATATTGCAAAATTATACACACCTTGTAGTTAAAGTACATGCTTCCAGATTTCCCAGGGCACTTGATATGTACATGTTTGCCGTCGACAGCTCCAAGGCAGTTTGGAAACTGCCAGGTGTGCCTGAACCCCTCAGCGACATGTAGCCAAGTGGCAGTATTGGGTTTCTGTATGTTAAAAAAAACAATTTAGAGCATGAAGCAGCTTTTACAGTGAAGGGTAGTACTTTGTCAGTGCACTGCAAGCTTAGAAACACCATTTTAAGATTCACCATGCATGCCAGGTGACCGATTGCAACTACAGTCGAACCCAGGTAGATTGAATCCACATAACGAATTATGTGTATATTGAACAGCTCAAAAATCCCCTGTATAAAAGTTTTCTTCTACATATCGAATTACCTAATATAAAACTTTTTTTGTGATCCCCTTCAGATTCAATATATTGGGGCTCGACTGTATATTCTAAACACAAACACAATACAGAATGCCCCTGTGGGCATGTTGCACAAGTCAACACTGCAATTTCTTCAAGCTACAACTGCTGGTGAGTGCGCTGTATGGCCCAACTTGGCACCATGCTAAACTTGATGAAATGAACAGATGGTCATTTAGCCCATAATTGCAGGAGATGTGGTTCTGTTATTCTGTTTAGCTCCACAACGATTCTTGGCACGAGAAGAACGCGAACGCCAAGGGAGATTTTTTAAATATTTTCAGATTAGGAAGCACAGTGACCTTTGTATTAAGGCTCAGTCAGTCACAAATGGTCGCTTTTCTCGAAAAGCGACCATTTTGGGCCAGTCGCTCGCTGCTCAATTTTGCAGTCGCGCAACCGTGGTCGCAAAGCTGCTTAACCAATCGGCGCTGCGCTGAAAGTGATGTTATGGGTTTTTATCCAGCGTTGTCCATGCCACCATATGCAGACTACAGGCCGGTAATTGGTGTCTTGTCTTGTGATGTTGGGAAGCAGCAGTTGCAGCAACGTGTCAAATGTATGCGGTCGCATTCGCTGGAAGCTAAACCAGCTGGAAAAGAAAGCACAACACAAACCCTTTTTCCAGCTGCCATTCGTTAGATGAGCACGCCACCCAAAGGTGAACAGCAGGTGAACAGCTTCGCTTTAATATTATGTACCGAATCCCACGCAACGCAAATTACAAATGACAACTTGCTCTCGATAATACTCGTCATGTGCACAAAGTTCGGGCAGGAGGCGGCTTGCGTGGCCGGCCACTTCATGCGAGCGGAGGCATGGGCGCACCCTACCAGCATCGCGTTTTTTTCGGAGGCTTCCTCTCTGCCACAGCTGACACCATGGCACAGCACATCAGCACAGGGACATCTTTCTGTTCGCTCGAATCAAAATCTGTGGCTGTTGCCTGAACGCGAAACCAATTTACACAGTGCCAGTGAAGTGCGTGTGAACTGCGTAGATTCCTAGAATTCTCGCTGAAAACGATAATCTCCGGGATTGCGTGCGGGTCGCGTTCAGCTGGGCTTGCCAGTGTGAACATCGGTCGCTTTTTGGTCGCGAATCGCAAATGGTCGCAGCGACCTCCTCAAGTCGCCAGGTGTGATTGAGCCTTTAGTGTACCGTTCGCTCACAATCCTGACTGAAAAGGAGTGTTCACACATAGAAATCTGATTTTGATTGCATGTGCCCATGACAGGGAAAAAAGTGGTTTTGCGGTATCTTGTGCTGGTGCATGCACTTGGTACGAACCGTGCGGGTTTTCGTACATAATAAAGTTAGTTGATAGTTCAGCATCGTCCTGTGCACTTCTTGTTTCTGTGTATGAATCTAGTTCGCTGTTTAATTCCTTGTTCAATATGTACCAATTCGCCCAGCACTTAGCCTTGCATAAAGATTGTAAAGTGAAAAGGACAACTAGTTCACATAATAAAAGGTGTGCTGAGCACTTTGGCAAAAGCACAGCTTGCACTATTTTGAGGTGTACGACCATGAGGTCGAATTGTTTTTTTCTTAAGTGCAACTAGAGCTTGAACATTGGAAGCAATTGCCTGTAACAAATTTAACAGGTATACCAACCGGCATGTATAGCGGCTGCAGTCTGCTCCAAAGTGCTCTGCATGTGACTCGGACAGCCAGTCGTGCCGTTGATATGCCCACTCGGAATGAAAGGGCTATATCCTGCATGACGTCACCAGATGATAGGTACCTGCAACAGGGGTGAGAATGGCAGGTTTGAAAGCTTGTTGCAGACAATTTCAAAATTGTTTGTTACTGGTTAAGCACAAAATATAAAATAAGCCTTTTAAAAATGCTCATAATTCTTGACCAGTGGTATCCTGGCTCCTTTTCAATATCACAGTCTCTTTAATAACAGCTTGACACGTGCATATATTGCAGTGTTGTACTGAATGCGAGCCAGTTCCTGTTGGTAGAGGCCACTCGTGCTCTTTCAGGTGCTCATGCCTACAGTGGCCAGTTTGTCCCATGGATGCATTGTGACATGTCAAGGGAATTTTATAAACTACAAAAACAGTACATTTTACAAACTTGGAATGTTTCTTTTTACAATCTGGTCTCTTTTAATCCTTTGTGATACACGGATGCACAACCTTGACACCTAAAATCTAGTTGGCTCTAATGACACCATGCAAACATTCCAGAAATAATGGCTTTATTGTGTCAGTTTCTGTCTTTATTCCCAGTCAGTGTCCCTCTTGCCCCTGTTAGTATGTGCTGCACATAGCGTAATAACAATGAATGTGCACCAACTAGCCCAATTCATCACTCTGTTGCTTCATACAATTGTGTCGCGCAACCAAAGGGATGACATGCATGCACGCCTGTCCTTACTGCTTCTGTCATGTTCTGCACAACACAGAATTTTTCTTATCAGTATATTTTGTATGATTTGCTCTCAATCTGTCCTTCATGATAATTCCTCTCAGCATGCTCCTTAGGTTTGTTTTATAAGCAGGAGTATGACGTAATAGATGTGTTCGTTGAGATTAGTGCCTTGTCCTGTCTCCTATCAGTGTCGTCCTGTTTGCAGTACAATTTATTACTTATAGCCACCAACTAACCGTCAACATATTCTGTTTTTATTTTTGTTTCATTGTATTACATGCAAATAGAGGCCCTAATCAACTGAATGAACACTGCAGTGGTCGAAAGGGACATAAAACTTTAAGTATACAATGCAACACCTTACACAAATGTGGTATACATTACCTTAGTGTCATGGCCAGTCGCTCAGCAGGGCATATCGGCTCTCTGATGACATGCTTCCTCTCAAGGTCTTCGCGCAAGAGGCTTAGAAGGAAGTCAAATTGATGTGGCGTCATACGGTAGTACTTTTTAAAGTACTCTACGTCTCCGTTACGCATTCTTTGCATCTGAGGAAGAGAGATGCGCATTAATTCCATTTCTCTTTAGAGATTGCAGCAAGTTGTCTTAACAAACAGCACAGTATTTCAAGTGATGGCTTTAGCTAGGGAGGTGCAGTGCAACTACATGGAAATGGAAATACGTTTTTTTAGACATACACAACACGGAACTTTACGAGGTCTGTTGCACGAAAAGAAAAATTTTGTAAATGTTGGAATGAGGTTTTTTACTTAGGTCATCAATTTATTTTACAAATATTCCAAAAAATTGCAAAAAACACTACAGTGTTTAACTTTAAATTAGAAGCAAACCAAGATATAAACATATTAAATACATGTGAAGAGACATCTGAAATGGGCAAAGGTGATGTATTATACACCACTCTCAAATTTACCACTAATTTGTAGGCCTTTTGAAAAACCCTCATAAGCATTGCAAGAACCTTGCGTAAACGGTACACAGCTTACAGAGCTCCGACATCCGTTTTCGGTGCAGCGTTACGGATTCGTAAACTTCGTGTTTCACCTTTTTTTAGACTTGCCAATTTGTGGCAATTTTTCTTAGTATGAGGCCCTACATCAAAATTGTGCTTTCTGTAACTTCACCTTCAAACGCAACTTCAGTAGAATCGGTCCAACGGTTGTTTGACGACAGCATTTCTGCATGTTAAATGTATCTTGGTACGGAAATCCAAGTTGGTGCAGTGCTAGCATTCTTAATGTCAAGGTAACATCCTCGATAGTAAAGTTACACTTGTCAGGCATGCAGCAGTGACGGCACCTAACTATTCCATCAGTATCGCGTTGCCTAAATTATTCATTATCTGTAAATGTAATGCCGAAAAATGCGGTTGCCTAATCCTGCTTTTACGGTTACAATAACTGAAGAGAACGCTACTCACCGTCGTAAAATACTCGCTTTCGGTGTGCCGTTCTCTCCATGACGGTCGCACCCACCACTTTCGCTTCTCTCTCCGTTTCTTCTGAATCAGAAGAACCTTCATTTTAAGTAGGAGCAGTCTTCTGCGGCGGTCGAGGTGCAGCATTGCGGGAATACGCACAACACGCTGAACACACGACCAACACAACTCGCGAAACAACAGGGTTTCCGCTAGTTTTCGCGCGCTGCGAGTAGACCACAGTTGCCGGTACCTTTATGTGAATTCGTCTAACTTTAGGACATAGTTATGTTGGACTCCCAAACTATTCTTTATTGTGGATAACCATGGCAAAACGGATCATCGTTCACAAAAAGAAGCCATCCATATTGTTTTCAACTAGCAAAACAACCGTGTATCAGTCTTGTTTCTGACGTCAATACGATGAGCACCAAAATTGGTCAAGCAACAATGAAAGAGTGACATTGTGGGCGGAGCATCAGCGAACGACGCGCCGCACGCTCGTTCGCATCATGTGTCCCGAATCGTCGTATGCGGCAAGTCGTACTGCGGCGCGTCGTACGACGGATCGCACGCAAAATCGCATCGTGTGTCTCGCGCTTATATCCAACACGTTGGTCGCATGCGGCGGCGGCGGTCCGCCGCCGCCTGCAGGAGAATATGTTGAAAACTTGTTGAGTGCGGCGGCCGATGCGGCGCGTCGTACGACGAATCGCACGCAAAATCGCATCGTGTGTCTCGCCCTTTACGCTGCGCCATGGAGGCAGCGAGAAGCTTTCTTACTCCATTTAAGGGAGTAAGAAAGCTTCTCGCTGCCTCCATGGCACTCCATCCAAGCACTGCGCTCACGACCGGTCGTGGCTGCGCTTCGGCTATAGTCTACTAGAATACGGTTGAGTGGGACGAGTGGCTGGGGCGGCGCATGCGTTGCAGTGAGGCGCACGACGTGGAAAAATACTGTGGCGGCGCTGCGATAGAAGTCGATTGGGGGGCTTTAAGTGGATTGGGCCGCATCAAGGTCGCCCCGTTGGGAACTGCTGGCGCTACTGCTCGGCAGGGTCATTCGTACTACTTCGCGCGCTGCTATTTGCGTTCAGACCGCTCAAATGGTGTTCATAATTGCATGTGACTTGTATTTATGCCGTAAGAATAAATTGAGTTCACTCTCTTCTTTATTTTATTTTTTTAATGCCGCTCGGTGATCTTTCTCGGTCTCGGCCCGGGCTCGGGCCAGTTTTGAGCCGGGCTCGGGCCGGGCTCGGGCCGGGCTCGGGCCTAAGGTAAAGGGGGTGGTGGGCCCGGCCAGGCGGGTAACGTAGATTATTTTCGGGTCCGGGCCGGGCCCGGGTCTCGCCATAAATCTTTTGGTCGGGCTCGCGCGGGCAGCCCAACGTTTGTCCAACGTTTGGGCTTTATATCCCATTATATATTATATATATCCCATTATATATATATATATATATATATATATATATATATATATAATCCCATCATATATATATATAATCCCAACAACAAATGTTGGGCTAATCCCAATTTATATATTAATCTTCAGTAGGCTTCCTCACCCTTCCTTAGTCTTAAGGAGAATTATTTGGGCTTGAATAAATTCATCGTAAGTAATCTAATTATTAATTTTTAACCTTACTTACTCCTAATACCTCTTCAGTACTACGATATATAGACATAAATGTCAATAGGCATAAGGCGCATTGTCATATATACCCCCATATACTACTATGGTACGTATCCTGTTACGCGTTAGAGCCAGTCGGACATATTTCCGAAAGAAGTAGCCGTAAAATGCTGACGAATTGAAAGGGCCAATATATTTCTTCACTGTAAACTCTGAATCAACTTTGATTTATTTTTGCTAAAGCGCCGCAATCGTGGCGCGCAATGAAGGATGACCATAGAGAAAGAAAAAAAAGTTAAGAGCGGACACTCCGCGAAATCTGGCCTCAGGAAGTACGTCACGACCACGTAACAAACTAGTGCTCTCACCAAACGCCAGAGGACGCAAGTGCGAAAAACAAAAAGTTATAATCAAATAAACAGAATGTTTTTTTACAAAATAATAATTATGCGCCTATATTTGACATGTTATTTATACATAAAAACAATTTATTCAACGCACCTTACGTGGTTATTTTTGTTCAGCCGCACTGCCATAAGCAGCATCTACGATTTCGCGCCGAGAGTACTCGCCATACCAGCATGCGACAAGCCCAGGCATGACCATAGGCGTGACAGCGGGAAGGTTTCGTCAACGTCGGCTGCTTCGGTGTTTTCGTGTGTGAGACAGCAGGTGAGGTACGTTTTCAAGCGAAGCTTGTTGAATTACATGTTGTTGGGCTAGTTGGGTCATTGAATCAGAAAAAGGTTACAACTGCGCGAATAAGACGCCATGTAAGAAACATAAACACGCCCACACGCGTTGCGCTTCGTGTGGGTGGGCGTTTCTGTGTTTCTTACGTGGTGTCTTATTCGCGCAGTTGTAATCTTTTTCTGGAGCTTGTGAGGGCGGCGAGGTTTGCTAAAAAAACAGTTTGCGGCTGTATGCGGCGGCAAGACGTGAACATTGTGCAACGTATGCAGAATCGCGTTCGGCTCGATGGAACGGAACGCCTCCGTCCCATCGTGGAACGCGTACAAGAACGCGTACAAGATTTCGCCCTAGTATAGCAAACTGGGGCACGGCGTCAAGCCGAGGCAACGCGTGCTGTGCGCTGAGCTCGGTGCGAAACATTAGGGAGTTTTCGAATAGCGTACGAAAAGCTTGCGGCGTAGCGGCGAACGCGTCGTACGCTCGCGGGCTCCCCTTAAGTGAAGCCCGCAACGCTACGCCCGCAAGCTTTGCTTTCGCTATTCGAAAACTCAAAACTCCCTGTTGAGGAGCGGTCGCTGGGCCTCGCATGCTTCACGACGCGTTTCCCGAAGCCTCGGACCACGAATAAATCCTGGTGTGCATTTACTGACATTTTCAGACCGCGCTGATGCCATGCAGTCCGGCGGTCCAAGCTACGGCAGCTACTGCTGTGTTTCGTGGTGCTTGAACAATGGCAGAACCCACAAGAAGCCAGGGACGAGTTTCTTCCGCATACCACGGGACGGCAGGTGCGCTAAAGCTTTTGTATGGTTTGCATGTCTTCAAGGTTACTTTTCGTGCTTGCTCAGTGAGGCTAACAATAACAAAATCACTGTTCGAGCACTTCGCCTTCAGCTGATAGTTCATTGCCGATGCAGGATGACAGCATGGATGCAGTATGCCGGACGAGATGATCTCCTGAGTAAGCCGGCCAGCCTATTGTACGCAACGTACAGGGTTTGCAGCGACCATTTTACTGCTGAAAGTTTCATGGACCCTGGGCACACAAGGCTTACAAGAATGGCTGTTCCCAGTGTGCAACCAATTGCACCATGTAAGTGATTGACAGAAACTCAATTATCTGCGATAGCAGCCACTTCTTTGAATCAGTGGTGACAGTTAACCTGGAAGATATTTGTAGCCGATGGAGAAACCTCGCTGTAGAAGTAACACTTCGAAAGTCTTAAATTTTGTGAATTGTGGGCTATTACCTTCCTAACAGCTTTACATTCCTGTCATTCTTTTATGCTATTGACCTGTGCAACTTGTTTTGAAATACATTGAAGGGCTATTTAACGTTAACTTGAAGCCTTCATGCACATGTACACA
This sequence comes from Dermacentor silvarum, assembly GCF_013339745.2. Classification (NCBI taxonomy): domain Eukaryota; kingdom Metazoa; phylum Arthropoda; class Arachnida; order Ixodida; family Ixodidae; genus Dermacentor; species Dermacentor silvarum. The sequence goes on along the minus strand of NC_051154.1, from coordinate 277,344,060 downwards.
TATACCTCGTATCAAAGAAAGCTAGCACTGTCGATAATTCCACAAACCACAAATTGCTTGTTTCTCTGTTGATGCATTCTCTTTTCTTCCACCTACCAATTCATGCGTTTGAAAGGGCGGTTTAAATTTCCCTGTGCTACAAGCTTTGTAACCTTGTACCAACTACACATATATGCAGGTTCTCTGAGCATCGCTTCAAGTAGTGACTGGGACATGACTGCAGAAGCCGCACTGCAAGGTGTGGATGTGCTTCAGTTTTTGTTATTTTAAGCCTCTTACTGACAAATTGTTGTTGTTTCATTTCTTTAGGGTCTGCGGCAGAGGCTTCGAAAAGCGGCTCCCACACATTGAAGTGCCCCGAGGAGCAGGGTGTGTACAGTGTCGACTTGTCTTTTTTTTTCGAACTGAGTTGACTGTTGACCAAACCTCTACAGGTGGCAGCTCCCATGTAGCTGATGAAGGAGTTCCTGCTGACTGCGTCTTGCTGGAGGAAACCTTGGGCAGTCGCTCAGTTGTCACAAAGGGAACATGTGTGACTGGTGAGTTTACTGTTTGCTTCAACGCTTATGTTCACTTCAACAGACTATTGATATAGAGACTTCCGCAGGCTGCTCGCAAGATTGTTCCGACAGCAGTGTCCGAGGTACTGAACAAGCTTCACAAGACTCTCCAGAAGATGTGTCCTCCAACAGCTCCACGCCTGAGTGCCCTACAGCAAATGGTGATTATGCTGTTATTGCAGCTGTTTTCAATGTGCAATTTTATGTTTAGGACATTCTGAGCAAACTAGCACCAATAAAATGTCATGGTGGGCTCTCAGTGATTTTCATTATTAGGGTGCCATTGTTAATGTTTTGTTTTTCAATTTGTGGAATCGAAAACTTTGCACCACAGAAAGTTGGGCACCTTGGGTAAAAAAGAAACGAAGAAAGCGCTCGTACGGGATTAGTTGCTGTTCGCTTTTAAATCAATTTTTGTTTATTGCAGTGCTTTCCTGTGTGCCAGCTGCAAGGTCTCCATCAAAGAAATACAAGCAAACCATTCCACGTCTGCAAGCCAAAGTAGCAGCACAGCGGAAAACTATCAAAAGACTGCTGAGGCAGCCTCACCGAGCACCGTCATCGACTTCAAAGGCCCTTGGCATTATCCGACCGCACGTCACCGAGGAGGTTTTTAAACTTCTTTCTGCACATGTTCGCTTGAGGCCCAAAGGCAAGGGCAAGCGGTTTCCCGTGTGGTTCAAGAAATTTGCTCTTCACTTAAACTTCCGTGGTCCGCGAGCATACCGATTTCTGGCTCCATATTTTTCTTTGCCCTCCCGGCGTTCATTAAGGAGGTGGCTAGCCAATGTAAAGATGACTCCAGGCACAATTCCAGGAATCATTTCTTCCATTGCAACAAATACTCAAGCTTGGAATTGTCCAGGGTTTTACAGATGATGGCACTGATCGCACTTCAACCATTGCTGATCGAGCAATGGTAGTTCTTCTTGTTGGTGTTTCGAAAAAGTGGGTTCAACCGGTTGCTTTTACTATAGGGCACACATCAACACCATCATCTGTTATGCATAATCTGCTGGTGTCACTCATTGTGGAGCTTAGGAGCATTAACATTGCAGTGAAAGCAGTCATTTGTGACCAGGGCAGTTCAAATGTAAGTCTCGCTAACCAACTAAGAGTGACTGTAGCAAAGCCTTTTTTGAAGTTAATGGTGAGCGGGTATATTTCATCTTTGATGTTGCACATTTAATTAAAACAACGCGCAATAATGTGCAAGCACACAAGTTATATATTGGGGATGACATCGTTGACTGGTCCCACATTGTAAGCCTTTACCAATCCTCATATGAGTTGCGGTTGCGATTGGCTCCAAAGTTGACTGAAAGGCACATTCATCAGAAACCTTTTTCTAATATGAAGGTCAGCAGAGCAACGCAGGTCCTCAGTGCATCAGTTTCGATTGCTATCACGGCATTGGTGTATGCGAAAGTGCTGCCTGCCTCGGCCATCACTACAGCACAATTTTGTGATCGTATGGACAGGATTTTCGATGCCTTGAACAGCTCGAGTAAAAAGAAAACTTCGCAAAAGCTCCGGCATGCAATCGTGAAAGAGGATTCAGAGCTGATTGACTTCCTTCGAGGCCAGCCTCCCTGGATTGCATCATGGACGTTTGATGGCAGACGTCAACCACAAACCGTCGTTGGTTGGCAAATCACAATTCAGGCTATTTGTCAACTGTGGGACGACCTCTCCAAAAATTACAATTTTGAATACCTGCTAACACGCAGACTTCAACAGGATCCTCTGGAGAACTTATTTGGCCACATAAGGCAAAAGCAAGGTTGCAACACCAACCCCAATGTAGCACAATTTATCTGTGGCCTGAAGCACATCTGCATAAGAAAACTCTTCAAACTGTCAGAATACGGAAATGTCGAGGATGATGAATGTGACCTCCTTCAGGAGCTCTCGCCATTCTCCCTCGCTAGTGCGTCTCTTGTGGATAATGAGGAGTGTGCACAGCCACAGCCTGACGACTTTCCCGCTCTAGACGATCTCTCTGAACTTGCGACCAACATTCACTCCCATATTATTGATGACTCCGCTACATATTATGTAGCTGGTTTTCTCATCAAATACTTTCTTCGGAATGCACGTGATACTTGCAGTTGCCCACAGATATTGATAGACGACAGCGAGACACTAAAGGGGACCCATCAGTATTTCACAATGCTCAAAGCATACCACGTCCCCAGCCAACTTTTCGGAAATCTAACTGTGCCATCGGAAGCAGCTTTTGAATACGTACAACAACTTGAATGTCACTTTCTTGCCATTATTGAGGCCACTGCACATCACCTGAAAGTGTCTGATGTTTTGTATCACCATCTCTCAAGTGTTGGCGATTTTCATTTCTGCTCTGCTGGGTGTCGCGAGAAGTTTCTGAAAATGTTTTGCCGGGTTCGTTTATGTTGGCATGTGCGTTTTGTGAACCGAAACTTAGATAGGGTTAGGTTCCAGTCTTCAATTTCAGGTATACAGCTTGACAAGTTCAAAGCTTAGCAATTAGCGGCTGCTTTACACAAAAGCATTCAAGTTGAACCGAATCCTGCAATAGCTTTGTTATAGTCATTACTTCGTTACATCAGACCTCATTATGGCCCTCTATCAAGTTCAACGGGACTAACCACTCCTTCGTTATGTCCATTTTTTGTTTACCCACTATGAAGAGTATGACCTTAAAAAGAAATTATGCTTGGTAGCCTCTCTGTATTTTTGTAGCATATGCGGGCGAACTCTGCACGTTAGTGTGGGTCGTCGGTCACTATGTGCACTTTATCTCTCCAGCTCAAGTAATATAACGATAGCAAAAGCGCGTGTTGAAATATATTCAAGCGGGTAAGGAACACAGTATGAAGTGGGCATGGTTCACATTTTCATGCCTTTCGTATATTAGCTTCTCGTCAACCTGCTCACCACGCCCATCAAAACTTTTCATAAGATTGTCCAAAACTGCAGCTGTTGATAGGGTTGCGGACGCTGCCCCTTTATTATCATAGCTTGTGAGTCATAGCGCACTGTGTACAGCCTTTGTGAAAAATAATGACAGTGTTAACGCACTGTGTACAGCCTTTGTGAAAAATAATGACAGTGATAAGGCACTATGTACAGCCTTTGTAAAAAAATGATGACAGTGACAATGCACTGTACAGCCTTTGTGAAAAACAATGACCGTGATAATGCACTATGTACAGCCTTTGTGAAAAACAATGACAGTGATAAGGCACTATGTACAGCCTTTGTAAAAAAATGAGTGATAACGCACTGTGTACAGCCTTTGTGAAAAACAATGACAGTGATAATGCACTATGTACAGCCTTTGTGAAAAACAATGAGAGTGATAACGCAATATGTACAGCCTTTGTAAAAAATGATGACAGTGATAACGCACTGTGTACAGCCTTTGTGAAAAACAATGACAGTGATAATGCACTGTGTGCAGCCTTTTTGAAAAATAATGAGCGAAAGTGGTTTTCTTCGGCTGTTAGCCCTCTGATACCGCTTTGTAGCACCAATTAAGGTCCACAATTTTGGATAAGTGATGACTACCATCTATTTCAACTTGGAAGCGTCACAGCAACGCCCAGACGCAAGTAACTTGGGCTTTAAGTTTTTGATGAGAGCGACACATAAGAAGAGGCAACAGGTCTGCAAGTGTTGTAGCATAAAGTCTGTCTTTCACATTGTGGGCAAGCTGCCCTACCTTTCCGAGGACGAACAGGCAACGTTGAAGCATCAAGTTCGCTTTTTTTTCATTTTGGGCAAGTTGCTCTTAAGAACAGCCAACACACTGTATTTTTGCTTTTCTGATATATTGTGTCTTGTGGTTTCTGTACGCTTTTTCTTTTCTGTGCATTACTTCTGTTAACCCGAGTCGTGACTCGGGACTTTATTGCTGTGTATACGTCACTTCTTCCTTCTTTATCAACATTGTGCGCTGAGTTTTTGCCATAGATCCATATAGATCCTTACCCACTTGCCCAGTGCGTCATTTTTCACCAGCTTGTCGGCTACTGCCAACTCTAGCGATGTGTGCGTTGTCTGTGTTCTCACTCTATTTGTTAGAATTTATTTGTAAGTCTAGATGCATTTGTTGTCTACTTTGCATTTCTGTGCGATGTTCTTCTCATTTTGTGCTTTTTATATGCTCAGCCTCTACCTTGCCTTGGAATAAAAACATTGCGGGTACTCTGTCTCTTTGATTGATATATAGATTGACCGCTTGTTCCAAAAGAAAAGCGCGATGAATAAAGCCATAGTGAATTATGATTACCTGCATATCTTTCTATTATAACTTAGTCGAAATAAAGATTACGTCATGACCTCAATTCGCACGCACAGTTTTGAGCTAAAACAAATAGGGAATCGCTAAATCAAAACGACAAACAATAGCATTGCTATTTGGGCGGAGAAAAGTGGTCTGAAATCATTAACTTTCGCCATAGCCAAACGTCGGTTGCGCACAGTAATCCAAAATTCGCGCCAGTGAAACCGAAACGGGAAGCGCAGGCCAGTTGCTCTCACCAACCACCAGGTGCGCTAGAGTCGATTGGGCCGCCGGGGTCTATGGGAGTGTCCACTCTAACTTTTTTTTCTTTCTCTATGGGATGACGTCGAGTACAGTGACTAACTGCTTATGGAGCCAAGTAAAGACCCGACCTGTAAAGATAAGCTACCTTCAAAAGCCACAGTTCTTGTTCAAGGTAGCTTTTATGTATCTTCTTTATATCTACTCAGCAATGCGGGCAAACTTATTCTTGTTGATATATTTTTGAATCACTTTGACATGAACAAAGAATCTTTAAGCTAACGTACCTAACGTTTGGAAAAAGGAGACTGAAACCAGCGTCCATCTGTACTTCTGGTCACAAAACTTCCCCGAAAGCTTTATACAGGGTGCTCAAAATTAAGCTTTATGGTTTTCTTAAAATTAGGCACTGGGAGGCACGCGAAAACCACCTGCGCAAATAAGTAATGTTACAAGGGGGCACAAAGTGAGATGATAATTATCGCTGTCAGCAGCACAATTAACTAAAGTTGAATAATTAACTTTTTGTTGACTGCAGTAAGTGGGTAAGTTTCTATTGAAAAGTTAGAGGCAGTCGTGTTTCGACACAGTATCAGTTGCAAGAATTCTTGTAGGGTGTCTGTGCTCCGAGATATCCGACTCTAAATTTTAATTGTAGTTCGAATTATTACGCATGCAAGAGAGTTTGCATAGGCGCGAAGTTCTTCCCTGAAGTGAAGCGGCTGTTGCGGGCGGCGTTTACTCTCACAACGGAGCGGAGGCATTTGCAAAGATGATAACTGTTCCCCTTCCCTTCTCGGCTGGCGAAATAAAAAATCGAAGAACCCGGAACCGCTTTCGTAACCCGCGACCGCGCAGCCTGTAACGGTAGCGGCAGCGAACCTTGCGAACTCAGCGGCAATAATTCGTAGATTGAAAGATATGCGTAAAATAAATAATTTAAAAGTTAATTCGCCTAATTATGTTAAATATTCAATTAGGCGTTTTGATTTTTCTTGGAAGAATTGACCGCCTCATGGAGTAGTTTAGATCAAGGATTATAATTGTGCTATCTGCCACAGGCAATTTTTAAAATTTGTTGCAGCTAAAATGAAACACCCTGTATATGCATGCAGTGCTAAGGCTATAGCAAACCTGTTTATGAGTGCTGCAATCCTGTTTAGGTTTGCTTTGTGGGGTATATATGTGTATTGGTATTGTCCATTGGTGCAATTGGTCATCCCAACAAAAAAAAAATTGGTCACGTTCCAGTATGTTCACTTGGTCCAGTTATGTACTAATAGACCATTGCAAATTTTCCAATTGGTACAAATTGGAGATTTCCCAGTTTTAGTCAATTGAATTTTTTTGACAGGGCAGACAATGGCGTGGGCGGATAAGCCGAAGGGCAGTGCGCGTGCGTATGGTGACAAGACGAGCGGGCATGGTCCTTGCCTGGGCTAAGCAAATGAAGTGACTGCTGATCTCCAAGTAGTGTAAGTTTTATTGAAATCAAGAGCAACAACTGCACCATCAACAGAAATCGTGGAGGACTTATTGCAGAAGTGGAGTAGAAAAGTTTGTAATAACTTTACGTTATAGCGCCCATGAACTCAGACCAATCAAGGGATCCCAGATTCCTCAGCGAACGCCGTGCGTTGAACTATATTAGACAGCTTTATTTTAGCGTTTGCAACCAAACGTAAACGCATTACGTACGTAAAGAAATAGCGTCGTGCTCAGTGCGCATGCTACGAACGTTATTAGACAGCTTTAGTTTAGCGTTTGCAAGCAAACGTAAACGCATTATGTGCGTTAAAAAATAGCGTTGTCATCACTGCGCATGCTCTGAACGTTAATCGATTTCTGCGGTTTACGTGCGCTGTGATAACGTACGTTATTTGGCGAGTTTATCCAACGCCTCCTCTAGAAAGATGCCAGCCGCGTGCGCCAAAAACCTGCTGCCCTTACCTTTCCCCTTTTCCTCCGTTCCACGTGAGGAAGTAGCTAGCGATCTTAGCGATGAGCACTTGCAACACACATGTGCGCATGCGCACACCATCGCACGGCCGCCGACGCCGCTACCACCAACGTTTAAATACCACCGTGACACCGCACCACCCCAACCCCCTGGCGAGTTAGGGAAGCAGCTGGCGCCATCTCTTGACAACCGACCGCAACTCAAGGCACGATGGCTACAATGGGTGAGCGAGCGACGACGCAGGCATCTTTCTAGAGGAAGCGTTGGAGGGGGCCCTGCGAGCCGTCATGGGGAGCGGACGTGCGTCACGTCGGCTCTGCGTAACTGATGTCCTACTGCCAGACCATCGATCTGCACCGCCCAAACCCAGTTGGATTCTGTCAAGCAAGTTACCAGGGACCCGCTGATATCATTTTCAACCAGGCGGGCCCATTTTGGCGATTTTTCGGGACTTTATCGACCACACAGGCGCCGCTGCTAAGGCCTAGCGACGACGCCGGGCCGCTGACGCGGCACTAGGCACGGCTGCCATGAGTCTTGCGCGAGGCTATGACCCTGGAAAGCATGCAAGTAGTGGAGCTACAGCCTGCGAAGGAGCCAGTATTCGATGAAGCCACCGAATATGTTATTCGGAAGAAGTTAGAAGAACAACAGCGAGCGGCCGAGACGCGCGCTATCTCTAAACAGCAGGAAGCGTTGCGCGGTGGGGACGCTATGGACGGCCACGTCACCACATCGACGCTAGGCAAAACGCTTCAATCGAAGCGTTGGAAACCGAAGGTGGTGCCCAAATTTGGTACAGAAGACGCTCTTGCGGTCGTAAAACCCAAGGGGAACACTCAATTTTTCAAATTTCAAGGGCAGCAATCAAATCGGAGAAGCTATTTATGCTGCTGCCGGGTTCCCGAGCTCGTCACAGGCACTCACTATTTGGCCGGCGTGGGATCAGAACATAATAATTGTAGGAAGTCGCGGCGCACAGTTCATTCGGAACGTCCTTGGTTTCGAGAGTCTGCGGATTGGCGGCCGATTGCAAGCGGTGCAAGTCTACCTCAAGATGACGGACAACACGTGCCGTGGAGTAATTGAAGTGGATCCGAAGGTGTCGGAAGCGGTTATTTCATAAGCTATTTACTCGCCAGATGCTCCCGTTGTGGGTGTGCGGAAGTTAGGACAGTCGAACGCGGCAGCGATAACGTTCGAGGGCCGCAAGGTGCCGTTAAACGTATTCTACTGGGGAGAGGCTGTGCCGGTGCGCCTCTATCGGAAAACAACACCAGCTTGTACCTTATGTGGTACAGTGGGGCATAGGCTGGATGTGTGCCCTAATCCGCGGGATGATCGCTGCCGAGCCTGCGGATCGGTCACCCCAGAGGAGGGGCACGAGTGCCCGCCCCGATGTCTAGTCTGCGGGTACCCCCATCTGAGGGGCTCCGCGGACTGCACCTGGAAATACACGAGAGGTGCGGGAGCCGGGCGGAAGCCTGGCGGAGTGAAATCCAGCAATAAGCGTCAGGCCAGAGGGGCCCGGAAGGATTCGGGGCCTGGAACGCAAGCTGCAGAAGCAGGTCGCGGATCCATCGCCGCTACCAGAAACGAGGGCTGCAACGAGGGCCTCCCGTCAGGGACCTCAGGGAAGCAGTCGTCCAGCTGACAATCATAAAACTGGAGGAGCCGGAGCTGGGGCCGGGTCAGCGAAAACCACGGGCAGCAAGGTGAACTGGGCGGACGTTGCCGCTTCCTCGGCTCCCACGTTGGCTGCTGAGAATCTTAAGGCAGAAAATAGTAGATTAAGGCAGGAATTGGCAAAGTATAAAACTCAGAAGCTTAGTGCGTCGGCAGGGGGTGCAGACGTGCCAGAAACGCTTGCGGAGTCTGCAATGGAGGAGGATGCTTACCTCCCTCCTACTCAGCAGGCAGAGGCCCCTGCCACTGAGGTTGTGGAAAAGCGGGAAGAGGAAAACAGTAACGTAGTGGCGAGGGCGACTGATAAAAAGGCTGCAGTCACACAGGAAGAATCCAGGATTGAGGCTGATGTGGAGCGGTGTTTGCAGAGGGAGCTTCCGCGTTTGGAGGCTCGCATAGCGCAAAATATACAGGCCAGCCTCGAGAGAACCCTACAAACTATTATTGAGAGAAGCGTTCAAGCAGCTATAGAGAGGGGCAGTCATGGCGCGGTAGAGCGGGTCCTACAGGGAATCTTGTAGCCCCATCTGATTAAGCTACAGGCCTTTGAAATCAGAATTGATCGTAACCTTCAGGAGCTTGCGGACTGCACGCGGTCAAAGGTTCCTAAACTTACTGGCCGGATGGGTAACAGGCAGCTTGGAGCTGACGATTTGCCCGACACCGGAGTGGAAACACCAGGCGCGGCGTCCTTGAGTATTCAACATGGCCCGCCCTCCTAAGTTGCAGATTTTGCAGTGGAACTGCAGGGGGTTTAAGAGGAAGAGGGAATCGCTACAGCAATACATTGAATCGTTGGAAAAATTACCAGATATCATTGCACTGCAGGACGTAAATTCAGGACAGGGAAGCCAAACTGAAACCATACAGCGCACATCAAACCAACTCATCTACTTGCATTCTGGTGCATAAGGATTGCATGGCTGTCACAATTGAACTGGAGTTAACCACTGAGGTGGAGCACACTTTTATTCAGCTCTTACCGAACGTACGTACTAGCAGAAGTGCGTATGTATTGAACATATATAGTCGACCGAGAAGCAGGGGTGCGTCTTTTGACGAGATTTTGCCAAAAGGCGGCGCAATTGGCAAAATCAGCCCCTCTTATCATAGTGGGTGATTTTAACGCGTATAGCTTTTTGTGGGGTCATAGTAAGGAGGATATTAATGGCAGGAAACTCGCTGCGGCCATCTCAGACGTAGCTTTGACGATTCTTACGGACCCGCAGCATCCGACGAGGATTGGAAACAGTGTCTCGAGAGATACGTGCCCAGATCTCTCTTTGATTAAAGGAGCGAGAAATTATGAATGGCATAACACGCAGGAGACCTTGGGGAGTGCCCACTGCATTCTCAAGATCGGCCTGGACTACAATGAGCATCGCAAACCGAGAGGGAGGGCCAGGCTCACGGACTGGTCGTTGTTCCGAAAGGCGGAAATGCTACGCTTACCGCGCCCATTGAAAAGTACGAGGAGTGAGCCGAGTCATTGCTGGGAGTAAGGGATCGCTTTACGCGCACGCTCCAGACCTCAGAAGTTCCAGCTATCGACAACCACCTGGTATACATATATGGGAGGCGAGAAGACGTCTAACGCGGCGGTGGAAGAGGCAAAATTATAACCGCAAGCTCAAGATCAAGATCGCGGAATTAACGTCGCAAGCGGAAGAGTATGCATGGACCTTGGCCAAGAACAATTGGTTGGCAAAATGTGACTTCTTGAAAGGCAGCCTCGGCACCAAGGCGGCGTGGCGTCTTCTTAGGTGTTTGATAGAGCCCACCAAGTCGCGTGGGGAGCAGCAACGTAATCTCAAGAGAGCCCTGCATGGCTTCGCGGGCATGGACGAGCAGCTGGTTGCAGCCCTCACCAGCAAATATATCTGTACGATGAAAGACAACGAGCCAGTGCGGGAGTATGAAGGTATGGAGAATCCGGACCTGGATCGGGAGTTTGAGGTCGAGGAAATACAGGCGGCGCTTGTGGCCATGAGGCGGAGCACGGCACCAGGGAACGACAATGTGACGGTGTGATTGCTTGCCAATCTTAATCGGCAGACGCTCGTAAATCTCACGCAATACATCAACGAGTGCTGGAGAGGTGGAAAGCTACCCAGGGCGTGGAAGACGGCTGATGTAAGCTTCATACCCAAGCCTGGAAAGGAGGTGAACTTCAATAACCTGAGGCCAATCTCGCTAACATCGTGCGCAGGAAAGCTTATCGGGAAGGCGGTGCAACTGCGTCTGTCGACGTATCTAGAAGACCAAGACCTTTTGCCTCACACGATGTTCGGGTTTCGGGCACACTTGTCAACCCAGGACGTATTACTACAGTTGAAGATGGAAGTGATCGATCCCCCGCGCCAGCGCAACCGTAGGGTATACTGGCGCTGGATCTTACGGGGCCTTTCGACAACGTGAAACACTCCAAGATTTTTGAAAATCTACAGGGTACTCATTGCGGAAAGCGTACCATTTATTACATCAAGGACTTCTTGCAAGATAGGCAAGCCCACATCATGATTGGTGACATGAGGTCCGAGCCGATACTCATGGGCACCAGGGGTACGCCTCAGGGAGCAGTCCTTTCTCCGCTGCTCTTCAACGTTGCCCTCATGCACCTGCCGGAAAAACTGAATGCCGTAAAGGGAATTCGTCACGCCCTTTACGCGGACGATATAACCATATGGACAACGGAGGGCAGGTTGGGACAGATGGAGGCAGGCGCGGATCCAGGGGGATGCCCGGATGTCCTGACCCCCCCTCAAACTTCTGCATCGCCCCCTCGCTGACATGTGGATGGCCCTGTCGCAAAAAAAAAAAATACGGCCACCAGCATTCTTCAAAATTATTTTTCGCGAGACCAGTGGTATCAGCCATGTAGAAGTAAAGCTAGCTCGCTCACAAGCTTAGTTGTATTCCGTAGGGGTGTGGTGTGGCGAAGTTGCTGTAGTTATTTTTTCTCATGAACACCTTGTACCTCCTGGCGCCGGCCGTGCCTTACTCGTCCTTCGGTGGCGTCGAATGAACGAGGGGACGTCCCTTTTGCCAAGCACGCAGATGTCCGCGCGAGCGCCTTCGCGCCTGATCAACTCTCCCCATTGAGGTGTCATCGGTTGCCTCATTGGCTGTCATCGGTTCCGCGACCAACCTGCTTAATGAAAGAGATCTCTCGCTGAAGTGTTCATATATAAATAATAACATTGCAACTAAGCATAGGCAACTACGCATAGGCAACTTTTTTTTTACTGTAGCACTCAGTGTGATCCCAGGTTCTTCTTCTTTCTGTGGTTTTACGTGCGAAAACAAGTTCTGATTATGAGGCCCGCCGTAGTGGAGGGCTCTGAATTAATTTTGACCACCTGGGGTTCTTTAACGTGCACTCCAACGCAAGCACACGGGCGTTTTTGCATTTCGCCTCCATCGAAATGCGGCCGCCGCGGCCGGGATTCGATCCCGCAATTTCGTGCTCAGCAGCACAACGCCTTAGCTGACTGGGCCACCTCGGCGGGCTGTGTGATCACAGTTACACGTTGACAATATCCAGTACGAGCACAGTACCGTTCGTACGCTACAAGTTTTTCATATAACTTCGCAGTTTTATTGTCGTACATTAAGCATAGGAGGCTCAAAGCCGCCGGATCCGTTTACCTGAGTGGCCGTTCTCGCGGAGCGGGGCGAAGCTTCGAGCAGCGGAGTGGCTGCGAAGTGGGGGAGCGTGATGTCAGCGGCCAACGCCAGCACGCGGGCCTAGGATGGCGTCGCGTGGTTAGAGAAACGGGAGCAGATGCGTGCCTTGTGTAAAAGGATGACGTCGCGTGGGAAACAAAACATGAAGACGCTGGCTCGCGCTCTCGGCTACTAGGCCACATCGTTCTTGCAGGTGGCGTCGTGACTCTTCTTCATACGAGGTGATCTGCATATCGTAAACAACCAGCGTAGTGGTTGCTGCGTCGGAGCTCCAAAGCAAACGAAGGTGTCTCAGCCGAACACAAAGAATCTTCTTAAGGAAATCAAGGTGTCCCAACAGAACTCCAAAGACGGACCCGTGCTAACGCATGCATAACAAACCTGCGACAGATCATCCCAAATTTTATTTTAAGAAACAATACAGGCTAGATATACCGGGTGTTCAAAATTAAGCTTTATGGTTTTCTTAAAATTAGGCACTGGGAGGCACGGAAAGAGCACCTGCTCAATAAGTTATGTGGCCAGGGGGACACAAAGTGAGATGATAATTATCGCTGTCAGCAGTCGAATTACCTAAGATTGAATAATTAACTATTCATTGACTGCAGTAAGTTTGTATGTTTGTATTCAAAAGTTAGAGGCAGTCGTGTTTCTACACAGTTTCACTTGGAAGAATTCTTCTAGAATGTCTATGCTCCGAGATATCCAACTCCAAATTTTAATTGTCGTTCGCATGATTACGCATGCAAGAGAGTGAGGATTGGCGCAAAGCTCCTCAATGATGTGACGCGGCTGTTGAGTGCGGCGTTTAGTCTGACAACGCGGCGGAGGCATTAGCAAAGATAATAACTGTCCCCCTTCGCCTCACGGCTGGCGAAAAAAAATCGAAGAACCCGTAACCGCTGTCGTAACACGCGACCGCGCAGCCTGTAAAGCTGGCGGCAGCTGCCATGCCGAGATAATGGCGCGAGCGGAGAAGCCGGAGTGTAATGCGCGTGCGTAATGGTGACTAGACGACCAGGCATGGTCATTGCCTGGGCTACGCAAATAAAGTGACTGCTGATTTCCAAGTATTGTAAGTTTTATTGGAATCAAAAGCAACAACTACACCATCAACAGCAGAAACCTTTTTAGCTATGCTAACGAATATTTCATACATACTGCCGCTTTAAGTTTGGTGTTGTCATGCACACATCTCATGACAACACTTCACCCATCAAGATGTGAATGCCCTAAAAAATCTTAAAAATGCTTCCCTTCCACAGCAACACAAAGCATAAACCCTCGTGTGTCGAGTCGAGAACTCTGCGCAGTAAGACAATTGAAATTTGGAGTCGGATATCTCGGAGCACGAACACGCTAGAATAATTATTCCGACCGATACTGTGTAGAAACACGACTGTCTCTAAGTTTTCAATACAAACATACCCACTTACTGCAGTCGAAAAAAAAATAGTTGTTCAACTTTAGTTAATTCGACTGCTCACAGCGATAATTATCATCTCACTTTGTGCCCCCCTGGCCACATAACTTATTGCACAGGTGGTCTTCGCGTGCCTCCCAGTGCCTAATTTTAGAAAAACATCAAGCTTAGTTTTGAACACCCTGTATTATCAGGCACAGCCGCCAAGCACATGGCTGTATTGGGTAATGTCATTTTCCTATAAGCTCGGAGAAACCGATATCTGGCTTCGCTATAGGGCTTCTCATCTTTCGAGGGTTTTACGTGCCAAAACCAGTTCTGATTATGAGGCACGCCGTAGTGGAAGGCTCCGGATAAGTTTGACAACCTGGTGTTCTTTACCGTGCACTACAACGCAAGCACACGGGCGTTTTTGCATTTCGCCTCCATCGAATCGAAATGCGGCCGCCGCGGCAGGGATTGGATCCCGGGATCTCGTGCTCAGCAGCGCAACACCTGAGCTGACTGAGCCACCACGGCGGGCTAGAGGTGTTGCTCTAGCCGTATAAAACGCGGGTTTATCGTGAGCAGAAACGGTGCATTTCGGTAAATCAGGAAGGCTACATCATCATCATCATCATCATCATCTCATCATCATTGACAGAATGACCCCCCCCCCCCTCAGAAAAAACCTGGATCCGCCCCTGGATGGAGGGGGTCCTCCAGGAGGCTGCCACCACAGTTGAGAACTATGCAGCAGATGCGGACTGCGCTGTTCCCCGGACAGTCGGAGCTCCTCGTCTTGCGCCGGAAGGGGATACTGCATCGCTGGAAATCTCGATCCACGACACACCTATTCCCGAGGTGAGACACTACTTATTTTTGGGGCTCCTCATTAACAACAAGGTTGTGAACGCAGCCGCATCACTAAGCTCCGAACGGTGTGTGAGCAAGTCATCCGTATGATATCTCGGATCACAACAGAAGAGGGGTATGCAAGAAAAGCACGCCCTTAGCTAGTGCAGGCGGTTATCCTCTGCCGCATAGTGTACGTGGCACTGTACCTTCGGATAAGGAAGAGCGATCTAAACCACATGGACGTTATCATTCAAACGGCTTATAAAAATGCGCTCGGTCTGCCCATGAAAACATCTACGGAGCGGCTGCTACATCTTGGAATACACAATACGGCTGATGAATTGCTTAGCGCCCATCATACAAGCCAGGTAATGCGATTAGCCACAACCAAGACGGGCCGCAGGGTCTTGGAGGATTTCAACATCTGCTTTCCGCAACAAGTGGCTGGACGACAAGATATTCCTCGTGAGTGGCGGAACAAATTCCTCACGCTTCCTCTTCCTGAAAACATGCACCCGGAGCATCATCAGGCCAGAAGAGTGGCAGGAGCAAGATGATGAACAAGTGCTATTCCAGAACAGAAGGGGCCTTCTTCGTGGACGCTGCGGGTCCTGTAAAGGGGATATCGACAATCTCAGTGGTACACCAATGCAGGTTGTAGACTGGCTTTCAGTTCGTGACAGGGCAACCTTGGCTGTTGAGGAAGTGGCGATAGCCCTAGCCGCGACCAATCCGGCGTCAGAATACGTTATTACAGATTCGCCGGCGTCTTATAGAAACT
>NC_051154.1:277294635-277328495 GCF_013339745.2 Dermacentor silvarum | reverse complement strand
AAAATTGGCGTGACGGGGGAAAAGAGAATCCGCGGCCCATTGTCTTTTGCCTTGCACGTTCGACGCGGACAGAATAAAAAATCACCGCATATCCACGGGGTGAATGATGATGAGTGGGCGAAGCTCCGGAGGGAATCATCGGAAAACCGTGAATCTTCCGTGTAATTCGCCCAGTCTCGCCGCACTAAATCGAACGATTGACTTCCACCAATGACACGCGCCATATGTGACGTCATTCCCATTTTATAACAGCGCCCTTCATTATAATTGCACCATCTCCCGCTTAAGGGGACGCTAGCACAAACGCGTTAGAAACGTGCAGTCCTCTCTAGTAAGGGGGAGAGGCCACAGCGTCTTACGCAGCCGTTTACACATGCCGGAACGTGCACTGCGTTTGCCGACGCCATCAGCGTTTATGAATACGGGGGTAAGGCGGAGACCCACAGCGTCTTACACCAGCTTCTTACACGGGCCGTAACGCGCTAGCACAAACGCGTTAGAAACGCGCAGTCTTTCGTTAATGTTGGGTATTTATTGTCATCGTGGTGCGCGTGTCTATGTGCGCTTCGTTGCGTAGTGGTAAGCGCCGCGCGTTCGGAAGCGAGGGGTCCCTGGTTCGATTCCGCGCTCCGGATACAACTTTCGGAATTTTTTTTTATAAAAGTAGACGTGCTACCTACTACTACGACGACGACTACTACTACTACTACTACTACTACATACTACAGAGGAGGGACAGACCCACACCCTAAGTAGCTTCGCCCCTAAAAAAACTGTTTCCGGTAACTTGATAACGCCCTTCGTTTATGAGGCGGGAGCACAACGTAATTTTCAATGCGTTGGTTTAAAGGCGTAGCGATTGTAGCGGAACTCGGTGCGATGGACTTACGCGCGGTGGTATGTAAAGCTCATCAACATGCGGGCCCTAATTAAAACGTGATGCGTCCTCAGCGCACGTCAATGGCATGAAATTTGCATTGTACGAACTACACGTTTGTATTTTTTTGTGTCCAGATCCAGATCGGTGAACGACTAACTAATGATTACAATTACCTCTTTCTTTACTACGGGAAAATGTCACGACGTTTTGAAACGGCATATATCATAAGAAGGATTTTTTTTGTCTGTACAGGTAAGTCTTTAGCATATAATATATTTAGCATAAAAAATGTAGGCTGGGGAACTAAACATAGTTTCCAGTGTGATGCAAGTAAAAAAAAAAGACACTACCCCAAAATTTTCAAAATTCACATTTTTGTTGGCAGTTGAAACAAGGAAGTATCAACAAGATTCGGCTCTATCGCCCGAAGGTTGAATTATTCACAGAGATTGCAAAATTTAGCTTCGTGCTCGATCTCCTTGAGCGGTTTTCCAACAATATACGGCGGCGACATGGTGCGAAGCAGAACGCAGGGCAGCAGTGACAGTGTCCCTGCAGCTGCAGGGCGTCTACAACGCTGGCGTAAAGAGTCGCGCCGCCAGTGGTGTTGCAGGCGTTGAGCCTCAACCATGAGCGTATATAAGACCGACAGGAAACCGTCGGGGTTTGTCAGCGCCCGATGAAAATATGGGACAGATTTACCTTCAACTTTTACTATCTCTTCTTTGCTCAGGCCACTTGGCTTCACTTGGCATCCACTTCGTCGATTTGTAGCCAAACGGACTACGCGTCCATCGTGCCTTTGGAGACCTTATAGTATATCTACAGACGCTTTTCACCGCGCTTCCTTGGGCGCTGCCATGTTTGACTTCTCCTGGGCCGGTACTTTATTGCGATGTGTTATGCTTTATTCTCTACTAGTCTTATCATCCACCGCTCGGGGCCGGCTGATCCCGTTGATAACTTGAGCGCACCGTCGCTCTGACCACTAACCAAGCGCGAAAAGGCACTAGCATCGAAAAGGCATCGCGACAAAATAGCGGCCCTGGTGACGCGTTCATTGCTTGCCTCAGCCGGACTCCGCTGCCTCCTTTTCCAATAGCAGTGCACAATCAACGCCGACGTGGTCACTTTATCACTTGGCCAAATGGTTCGAGCAGTGCCGTACGCCGCTCCTACAAGAAGGCGCGGCTTGAAATTGTTTTCCCGTCCAGAGAGGTACGTACTTTCAACCGCTGTAATAAATCAGGATTACTGTCATTCTGTCACCTTTTCTTCTTCATTAACTGCCAATGGCTTGGAAGCCACAGGTTGTCATGTGTTCGGTTCAGTGAATTTTTTGGTGTGTTTTGATTACATTATCGATTTCCTACCTAATCCCTTGTGAATGCGTCAATTGCGCTAAGATTTTGGTGCCACGCTCCGAGCATAAACCATTCGTGTTTAAAGTTATGCAGTATATATATATATATATATATATATATATATATCTTACAGAAAAGAGGTAATATCAGTCATCTCTCGTTGGCGTTGTGGCTTGCGACGAAACGTTCAACTTCGAACATTACGTGGCACAAGTAAGCCACTCATTGGTTGGCATGCTCTCTAACGAGTGCACTCATATCTGAAGCGCGACAATGAGTGAGTGTGAGTTTCGGTGAATGGGGCCGGCTATTAGCGCAGACAAGAAAAATCATATTCCAAAGCGCGAGCAAAAGTCTACTAAATTTGCGGTGCTATCTGGTCATCATCTTTTCCTGGGCCACTTTGCCTTAGATAAAAATAATCACGAAATTGTTTTGCCACAGCAAAACGTTTGCTGTAGTAAGGTGACGGTGCGACATCTTATTCCTGGTTTGTGGGGCAAAGAAACATAGACGAAGATAATTTGGGCGGACAGCAGTAGCTACAGTAGCTACACCTCGGAGCTGATAAAATTTTAAATATAATTGTTAGGTTTTACTTGCGATAACCACGATCCGATTATGAGGCACGCCGTAATGAGGGCTCCAGAATAACTTTGACGACTCCCTGGGGGTCTTTACCGTGCGCCCAATGGACGCCATACGAGCGTTTTTTTTTTGCATTCCGAACCCACCGGATTGCGCCCGCCGCGACATGGAAATCGAACACCAGTGGCACAATGCCACAGCCAACTGGGCTACCGCGGCGAGTACTTCGAGCCGATCAGCTTTTAGTAAAAAGATACACGTGGCGATACCACAGTTGTCAATACATTAACTATAGGAAGTTACTCATCTGTGTATACGCGTACAAAATAATTATCGAACTGAAAAAAATGAAAAAAAGAAAGAAGTGGCGGTTTCTATAGCATCCTCAAACTGCACACTAGGTTATTACGAACGCGGCAGTACTGGGGGTCTGGTTACATTTCGTCCATCTGGTGTTATTTAACGTGAACCTAAATCCAAGTACTGGCGTGTTTTTGTATTCCACCCGTCTCGGAACACGTTCACCGCGACCCGCAATCGAACTGCCGCAGAGAAGACGCACCGGGTTTCGAGGCAACCAAGGGCTAGGCACTGGGCAAGCGTCATCTGTCTATGGGTAAAACTTCCGATTAAGAGGGCCTACATATGTTAGAAACACACTTTTCGAACAAGGCACCAGCCTTCTCAGCTTAACTTCTCGTCCTTGCATGGCTCGCCGTCGCTTTCGCCCTCCGCAGCAGATCACGTGACCTACAACACTTGGTGCACGGCCCACGCATGCGCCATCGATAGCAGAACAGCACGGCGGTGACGACGGCGCGAGTCGCCTGGACTGTTCGCATGAAAGCATTGTATCGAAGCGAAGCCCTCCTTTTGCATCTCAGTGTCCGTGGCACGCAGGGAAGAAGTTACTCGATGTCGTGCGGCAAAGGTAAATTGCATCTGCGGGTAAAAACAAAACAAAGAAAAGCTTTTAATTTCTTGTTCCACCTGCGGCTCTGCGCAGGAGGGTGGCATGATGACTAGACAATGGCGGAGATAGCATAGCAGAATGAAAAGACGAACGCAGCCCACACACTGACACAATTTTGTCCGCCTTAGATGTACTATTAGCTTCAATTTACAGAATCGCGATATCGTCTTCATTACTGAGTTGCCGAGTTGTAAACGTCATAATTTTGTTTTCTGAAACTTGGCTCGTTTCAACAATATTTATTAACTAGTTGACGGCCTAAACAATAATTTGCTACCAGCAGTCACTAGATTTTAAGATTCTTCTTTTAAATGCAGCAACCCTCACTAATTCCGGTGCAGTGATTGCCGAGAAAAACGATTTCTCATTTCTCATCTATTTAGATAGGATCCCCCGAGATAACGGAAGACTTATCGCCGGCAGGCACGTGATGATACGGGTTCGCGTTCGGTGCTATGTATAGCACGGCAAAGCATAGTTCATATGATTATCCCCAGACCACTTGGAATTGGGAAGACTTCGCTAGAAGAGAGCCGGACATATTCCAAATAGGCACCAAAATGAATTATGTCACGGACCTTGTCTAGGGCCACAGTCTTGTGCCAGTGCTTGTACAATGGTGAATATTCCAAGTTGAAATTGGTGCTATATCAAAAGTGTACCTCCAACCACGACATGGAGAGCTTATTTTCATCGCAATATCACACGGGCTCTGAAACAAACCGTTTTTGACGGTGAAGTCAGCAATTCGAATGAAAACAAAGCGTAAAAGAACGGCACCTTACAGACACTGTAGGCTCCTCTTCAGGGATACTGCGAATCGCGTGGTAACCGAGAGTGAGTTATTCACCGACTTCTGCAAGACGATTGCGACGCACTCCTTTCCCGGGGGATGGCATGCGCGTTGGCGCCAACTTTTTCGGGCAATCCTATAGTCGGTGGAAAAGGCCAAAGTGGGCGGAAATTCTTTTCGGCACAAGTTCAAGTTTCTCGCATTCATTCTGCACCGCCGGCCGCCGCTTTCGCCACGTCTGCCCACTGAGCGTACATATGTCCGCGTGGTGGCGCTCGTCACCGCACCACTTCAAGCAGTATGTTCATACATTGATCCATTTGTCATCAAAAGGAGTCATTTTGTGCCACTTCACCCGCACCGAATTTGAGCGATAGATACAGAAGACGGATAAATGGTATCAGTCTATTTAACCTGTTGTTTTCTTGAGATGCACAAGGAAGAACAACTGAAGAAGCGGACGCCCCGGAAACGACGGTGAAGGATTCACGCAGCTCTGCAAAAGCGTGAGGGGTTGGAACACGGCAGCGCTTTGCTCCTGCACATTGTGCTAATACCAAGCTCTTCAGAAACTTTCTTCCAAATTTTGCTTTTGTGGAACATGCCCTTGTAGAGGCTGTGAGTTTCATCGTATACAGCACGGCGTTTTTTGATCTCGTCGATTAGCCCAGCATCTGACACTTTGACTGCCAAGTTCTATGTCCATATAATTCCAATCAATGAAAAGGAGCTGGCAGCATCAAGAAACAACTCCATGAGACGAGGCCCGATTCCGCGTTACTAGACATTTTTTGTCTATACTCGGATACAACTTTAGAAGACAGCGGCATTTGCCCCCTCAAAGGCGGATGCACACGAGCTGGCACCAATAGGCGCGCACTTGAGGTGACGTCATGAGCCGGACGGCCGGTGTCCCCGCCGACGGAGAACATGCCTAACATGGCCGCCCTCGCTTCGAACTGGGCCGAGTCGCGTCAGCTCTGTGCGTCTCCCTTCGTCAGAGTGAATTCGAATTGTTTGTGGTGGTCTGTCATGCCGGAAATATTATTGTGAGCTTACGATGCACAATTTGTGCCGCGTGCGTTTGTTCTGAGCCGTGAGCCGGCGAAGAAAGATTGCAGCGAACATCGGTGACGCTGCGCTTCGTGTGGAAACATGATCCCGCGGCGACATACCGCTGCAAACAAACATCGTACGTGTTTGTTCCGTGGTATTTTGTTTTGCTCCTAAGTGAACTTACGACGAGGAGAGTTCGCCAAAGCCTGGTACCTACTGTGAGCGGCGGGTGTGTTTGTGTGATGTGCCCCTGCGTTTCTCGTCGGACGTGGTGAAGTGATGGAGCAAAACCATTATCAGGATAAATGAGAAAAGCGTGCGCAGCTGAAACCAACCTGTGAGTTTCTCAACAGAAAAGATTTGTGAAAGCAACCTCCAACGCAAAGATTCGTTGCTGCCAGCTCAGCGTGAAAACGACCGATCGTTGGCAGCAGTGTGATAAGATAGCCGAGCGTCTAGCAGCGTCGTTCGAGTGTTGTGTAGCACCGTCGATTGATTGCTTTCCACCAATGCTAACAATCAGTGACTAACACGCGCTGCTTGAGCGAATGTCATTGGATTGTTAACGGTCAGGCGTTTGGAAGCAGTGTTTTTTTCCTTAATGTCAGCCTGAATGCTAATATAAAATTATGACTGATACACTGGTTCCGTTGCAAGGGAGCTTGGCATGTATTCGCGTCGCTGTGTGGCTTAGAACTCTTCGCTCACTGCACGCGCCAGCTGTAGAAAGCCTGCTGTGATACAATCGCGCATAAGCTGTGCTGTCAGCGCTCGACTTGCTTTCCCACAACACAGCTTTGCGGTTTGTCGTGATATGTCGCTACTAAAAAATTCCTATGACAGTGAAGGCAACAGAGCCAATGTGTGCATTAAAAAAAAGTACGACCGAGTAGGCACAGCTGCTTGTGAACTGACTCCTAATAGTTCTACTCGCGTCTGCGTTAAATGTGTGTGCGTGTTTTCTTGTGTGTTTGTGTATATTTGTTATTTTGCCCTTTTTTGTATTTTAGATCTTAGTTTTCGCGTTTGTGTTCATGTATGTGAATATGTGAGTTCTTCCGTGCGTGTATGTATTTATTCCTATTTTTATCCTTTTATTTTTGCATTTGATCTTGTAAGCATGCTGCAGCCACGACTTTCTTTACAATTAGATTAACTCGTCTCATTCAAAGCACCAAGTCCTGTGAATAGCAGGGCTGGCCTCTTCGATGTCACTAAAGTCATTCTCTCTTGTCTACCTTGCCTCCTTAGTCTGTCACCTTGCTTTGTTTTCTCCTACTATTCTGACCTTGCTTCTTGTGCTGTTGCTGCAACGTTATTAGCCAACTTGCACCAAAGAAAGCTCTATCAGCTGTGACAACAGAAACATTGACAGATACGAAATGTTACAAGCATCACGTGGCTTGCACAGTTACTTCGTCTCTTACCCCTGTTAATGTGCTTATGCATCAGTGCATGCGGTAGCTTGCCAGAAGTGCACATGAAAAGGTGCCATATTGTGAAACAGCACCTTGCTATGTTGTTGCATTCAGTCTTAATAAACAGATGGTTTTGCTGCTTGTCACTTGTGGTCGTACACATATATAACATTGTGCAGTGGGGTATCATTTCCTGTCTTGACGCTTTCATCATTACAAATGCAGTTTTCTAGTGAATGGAGTCCAGCAAAGCAGTGCTGTGAGAGCTTTTGCAACTTTCACCATTTATTACTTCCCCAATTTCACTGTCTGAATTTGTCCGTCACTTTGCCTACGGCTTGTAATGAACAAAGTGACTCACTAAAACACGTTCAACTTTATTGAGCATTTTTCCGGTACGTAAATATGACAAAAAATGCTAGCAAAGTTAATCACGTTAATAATTGTGCTTGCATTCGCCTTACTTGCTCGAGTCAGATTAATAAATTGAAAATTGGCTATGACAACACTTCAATTTTCAGTGCAGACTGCTAACGGAGCCATGAAGTGTGCTCCGACTTCTGCTATTTCACTATGGGGCGCGTCAAACTCGACAGTGGCTGCCTGAATGAGCATTTTGGGCCTCACTAAGCTAATGATGTCTTATATTTGTTCTCTTAATTGCATTACTTGTGTGAGCCAGATAACAAAATAAACAATGCAACCACATGAATGTGCTTTGGCATTCAAGCTGCTGACTGTGGCTGTCAGTTTCGTGTTGTCTGCTGCTATTTCACCACCACTCGCTATGAGATGACTGCGATTTCAAGTGCAGACTGCTAACAGAACCATAAAACGTGCTTTGACTGCTGCTATTTCACTAAGGGGCGCGTCAAACTCGACGGTGGCTGCCTGAATGAGCATTTTGGGCCTCACTAAGCTAATGATGTCTTATATTTGTTCTCTTATTCGCATTACTTGTGTGAGCCAGTTAACAAAGTAAACAATGCAACCACATGAATGTGCTTTGGCATTCAAGCTGCTGACAGTGGCTGTCAGTTTCGTGTTGTCTGCTGCTATTTCACCACCACTCGCTATGACATGACTGCGATTTCAAGTGCAGACTGCTAACAGAACCATAAAGCGTGCTCTGACTGCTGCTATTTCACTATGGGGTGCGTCAAACTCGACGGTGGCTGCCCAAATGAGCTTTCGAGCCCGCCAACGATAATCAGGGTTAACAATAGTGTTTCAATTCAGATATGCCAGCATTTAAATGTGTTTCTATGCCACTTCTTAAATCGAGCACAATGTGTGCAGGACGTTGCTTATCAGAATTGAGCTTCTATTATAAGGAATATGCCATAAATGGAACTTCTTATTTATTTGAGAGGTCACGGAATGGATGGTTGGTTGTTGCGAACCCACCAGCAAAATTTTGGTAGCCCTAATAAGGGCTGTTCTTTTGTTAATAAGAAGCCTTTATGCTTCGTCGAGTGGCTCAATGCCAGACAGCTCGCAGTCGGAGTCGCTTTCTTCAGTGTCATCTTCACCCAGCTGGATGATGATGGGTTGAATGTGCTCACTCCCAGACATGTCAAGTCTGAACTTTGCCTCCAAGTCCATCACATGCTGAATGCTCTTCCTCCAGTCTTCCGCCGTTACCTGCTTGATTTTCTCGCTCAAGATGACGTCGACCGTGGACAGCTTGAAGTCTCTGTTGTCCGCAGCGATGCCATTTTTTACTTTGGCCCACACAAGCTCAATGGGATTAAATTCGCAGTGGTACGGCGGGAGCCTGAGTACAATGCAACCGGCCCTTACAGCTGTGTTGTCTACGATGTAGCTCAGAAAGCATGACTTTACAGATGCCACGAGCTCAAGCAGCTGCTTATTTATCATCCTATCACCGTAGGTGATGTTCTTGCTTGTGAGCCACTCCTGTATCTTTTCCTTCTTCCAGGCCGTCGTCGGCAATTTCTCTTCTCGCCGGTAGGGCGGTTTTTTTACGGGCTCGGGCCGGGCTCGGGCATTACATGTGCTTTGTGACCCGGGCGCGGGCCGGGCTCGGGTATTTTGACGCGGGCCCGGGCCTGGCTCGGGCTTTCTGGTGGTGTGCATGTAACGTGCAGCGAGTTATCCTGGCGCGTCTCGACTCTGAAAAACCTGTTGCCCCGACGCAGCTGGAAGCTAGCCGTGCTACTCCCTGTGTACTTTCCTTTTCTTCTTCCGTCGTATTTTGGGCTGTTTGAACAGAGTGTAAAAGACGAGAAAGACCGAAATCGCCTCAAACCAAAGGATGCCATTGTATTCCTTACCTAAATCAATGTAAATAATGTTTTCGGCGTGGTGTAAGTGCGTTCGCGACTTGCTGATTCTTGAAAGGCGAATTGGTAAAACGATGACTAGTAAGATAATTCCTCACGTGGCTGAAATATGGCAGTGCGTCCATCCATGATTGTACGCATATTCTCAACCGGCCGCCTAGCAGCAGCGCATTAAGCGCGAGACACACGGTGCGATTTTGCGTGCGATCCGTCGTACGACGCGTCGGAGTCCGACTTGCCGCATACGACGATTCGGGACACATGGTACGAACGACGTGCAATGCGTAGCTCCGCCCACAACCGGCGGCCCTGCATGGACGCTCGGAATACTGCGGAACTTCGCAAAGTGAAAACAAACGTATTTGCACAGTTCTCTAGTTTCGCACAAACGATCACAATAAAAACGCGTCTGTGCGAGCAGCGTAGACGTGTTTCCGCAAGGCCGCGTCCGCAGTGTGGGCTCCGTCGACAGCCGCCGATGGCTAGGAGCTGCCAGGCCTAGCTCGCTGGGCCGTCGAATCCGAGACCGGTGTCGCTTGCGACACGACCGCTTGTAGCTCGTAATAAACCTCCTACGTCGGTCAGCACAACGTGCACACAGTTATGTCGCGCTTAAATTGCGATACATTTGATTTTATCGGTGCGGACGAAAGCGAACGATCAAGCCAGGCGAGCTTGCGATTGCTGGGAGACGGTATATAGGCCTAGCTCGCTGGCCGTCGGATCCGGGGTCGACAGCCCTTGCGATCCGTCCGCAGCTCGTTATAAAGCGCCCATATTCGTCAACACAATCAACGTTTGAACATTTATGTCGCTCATAAGTGGCAATACAATTAGTTTTCCCGACGCCGTTGGTAGCGATGAGAAAACACGCCAGTCAGGCGAGCCGCTTCGCATAGACCACTGTTGCGGCGTCTGCGCTGACCGCTTCTGAATCGATACCACGTCAAAGATTTACTACTTAGCGCAACGTTTTATAACATGCACAACTTTGAGTTCACTTCATTCTATAGGTTATTTCGTGTCAGAAACAAAGTGTACCCGATTTTTGTGACGCCGTCAGCGGCAAAGAGGCCAGCGCCTCGACCAGGGAGAAAAAAAAAACAGCACCGGGACGATCGGAGCGCTTGCTCGCCGGCGCCGCCCCGCCGGCTTTACCACGTCACCATGACGTACACGCTGGCGGCGCTGTCATTGGCCGCGGCCGTCCAACCGATCGCACAGTCGTACGACTATATCCAACACGTTGGTCGCATGCGGCGGCGGCGGTCCGCCGCCGCCTGCAGGAGAATATGTTGAAAACTTGTTGAGTGCGGCGGCCGATGCGGCGCGTCGTACGACGAATCGCACGCAAAATCGCATCGTGTGTCTCGCCCTTTACGCTGCGCCATGGAGGCAGCGAGAAGCTTTCTTACTCCATTTAAGGGCGAGACACACGATGCGATTTTGCGTGCGATTCGTCGTACGACGCGCCGCATCGGCCGCCGCACTCAACAAGTTTTCAACATATTCTCCTGCAGGCGGCGGCGGACCGCCGCCGCCGCATGCGACCAACCTGCTGGATATAGTCGTACGACTAGTGACCCTAGTACGACTGTGCGATCGGTCGGGCGGCCACGGCCAATGACAGCGCCGCCAGCGTTTACGTCATGGTGACGTGGTAAAGCCGCGGGGCGGCGCCGGCGAGCAAGCGCTCCGATCGTCCCGGTGCTGTTTTTTTTTTTTTTTTCTCCCTGGTCGAGGCGCTGGCCTCTTTGCCGCTGACGGCGTCACAAAAATCGGGTACACTTTGTTTCTGACACGAAATAACCTATAGAATGAAGTGAACTCAAAGTTGTGTATGTTATAAAACGTTGCGCTAAGTAGTAAATCTTTAACGTGGTATCGATTCGGAAGCGGTCAGCGCAGATGCCGCAACAGTCATCTATGCCAAGCGGCTCGCCTGACTGGCATGTTTTCTCATCGCTACCAACGGCGTCGGGAAAACTAATTGTATTGCCACTTATGAGCGACATAAATGTTCAGACGTTGATTGTGTTGACGAATATGGGCGCTTTATAACGAGCTGCGGACGGATCGCAAGGGCTGTCGACCCCGGATCCGACGGCCAGCGAGCTAGGCCTATATACCGTCTCCCAGCGATCGCAAGCTCGCCTGGCTTGATCGTTCGCTTTCGTCCGCGCCGATAAAATCAAATGTATCGCAATTTAAGCGTGACATAACTGTGTGCACGTTGTGCTGACCGACGTAGGAGGTTTTTTACGAGCTACAAGCGGTCGTGTCGCAAGCGACACCGGTCTCCGATTCGACGGCCCAGCGAGCTAGGCCTGGCAGCTCCTAGCCATCGGCGGGTGTCGACGGAGCCCACACTGCGGACGCGGCTTTGCGGAAACACGTCTACGCTGCTCGCACAGACGAGTTTTTATTGTGATCGTTTGTGCGAAACAGAGAACTGTGCAAATACGTTTGTTTTCACTTTGCGCAGTTCCGCAGTATTCCGAGCGTCCATGCAGGGCCGCCGGTTGTGGGCGGAGCTACGCATCGCACGTCGTTCGTACCATGTGTCCCGAATCGTCGTATGCGGCAAGTCGGACTCCGACGCGTCGTACGACGGATCGCACGCAAAATCGCACCGTGTGTCTCGCTCTTTACTCCATCCAAGCGCTGCGCTCACGACCGGTCGTGGCTGTGCTTCGGCTATAGTCTACTAGAATACGGTTGAGTGGGACGAGTGGCTGGGGCGGCGCATGCGTTGCAGTGAGGCGCACGACGTGGAAAAATACTGTGGCGGCGCTGCGATAGAAGTCGATTGGGGGGCTTTAAGTGGATTGGGCCTCATCAAGGTCGCCCCGTTGGTAACTGCTGGCGCTACTGCTCGGCAGGGTCATTCGTACTACTTCGCGCGCTGGTATTTGCGTTCAGACCGCTCAAATGGTGTTCATAATTGCATGTGACTTGTATTTATGCCGTAAGAACAAATTGAGTTCACTCTCTTCTTTATTTTATTTTTTAATGCCGCTCGGTGATCTTTCTCGGTCTCGGCCCGGGCTCGGGCCAGTTTTGAGCCGGGCTCGGGCCGGGCTCGGGCCTCAGGTAAAGGGGGTGGTGGGCCCGGCCAGGCGGGTAACGTAGATTATTTTCGGGTCCGGGCCGGGCCCGGGTCTCGCCATAAATCTTTTGGTCGGGCTCGCGCGGGCAGCCCAACGTTTGTCCAACGTTTGGGCTTTATATCCCATTATATATATATATATATATATATATATATATATATAATCCCATCATATATATATAATCCCAACAACAAATGTTGGGCTAATCTCAATTTATATATTAGTCTTCATTTGGCTACCTTACCCTTCCTTGTCTTCAGTAGGCTTCCTCACCCTTCCTTAGTCTTAAGGAGAATTATTTGGGCTTGAATAAATTCATCGTAAGTAATCTAATTATTATTTTTAACCTTACTTACTCCTAATACCTCTTCAGTACTACGATATATAGACATAAATGTCAATAGGCATAAGGCGCATTGTCATATATACCCCCATATACTACTATGGTACGTATCCTGTTACGCGTTAGAGCCAGTGGGACATATTTCCGAAAGAAGTAGCCGTAAAATGCTGACGAATTGAAAGGGCCAATATATTTCTTCACTGTAAACTTTGAATCAACTTTGATTTATTTTTGCTAAAGCGCCGCAATCGTGGCGCGCAATGAAGGATGTCGTCGAGTACAGTGACTAACTGCTTATGGAGCCAAGTAAAGACCCGACCTGTAAAGATAAGCTACCTTCAAAAGCCACAGTTCTTGTTCAAGGTAGCTTTTATGTATCTTCTTTATATCTACTCAGCAATGCGGGCAAACTTATTCTTGTTGATATATTTTTGAATCACTTTGACATGAACAAAGAATCTTTAAGCTAACGTACCTAACGTTCGGAAAAAGGAGACTGAAACCAGCGTCCATCTGTACTTCTGGTCACAAAACTGCCCCGAAAGCTTTATACAGGGTGTTCAAAATTAAGCTTTATGGTTTTCTTAAAATTAGGCAATGGGAGGCACGCGAAAACCACCTGCAAGAGTAAGTTATGTGACAAGGGGGCACAAAGTGAGATGATAATTATCGCTGTCAGCAGCCCAATTAACTAAAGTTGAATAATTAACTTTTTGTTGACTGCAGTAAGTGGGTAAGTTTCTATTGAAAAGTTAGAGGCAGTCGTGTTTCGACACAGTATCAGTTGCAAGAATTCTTCTAGGGTGTCTGTGCTCCGAGATATCCGACTCTAAATTTTAATTGTAGTTCGAATTATTACGCATGCAAGAGAGTTTGCATAGGCGCGAAGTTCTTCCCTGAAGTGAAGCGGCTGTTGCGGGCGGCGTTTACTCTCACAACGGAGCGGAGGCATTTGCAAAGATGATAACTGTTCCCCTTCCCCTCTCGGCTGGCGAAATAAAAATCGAAGAACCCGGAACCGCTTTCGTAACACGCGACCGCGCAGCCTGTAACGGTAGCGGCAGCGAACCTTGCGAACTCAGCGGCAATAATTCGTAGATTGAAAGATATGCGTAAAATAAATAATTTAAAAGTTAATTCGCCTAATAATGTTAATTATTCAATTAGGCGTTTTGATTTCTCGTGGAAGTAATGACCGCCTCATCGATGGTTTAGATCAAGGATTATAATTGTGCTATCTGTCACAGGCAATTCAAAAAAATTTGTTGCAGCTAAAATGAAACACCCTGTATATGCATGCAATACTAAGGCTATAGAAAACCTGTTTATGAGTGCTGGAATCCTGTTTAGGTTGGCTTTGTGGGGTATATATTTGTATTGGTATTGCCCATTGGTGCAATTGGTCATCCCAACAAAAAAAAATTGGTCACGTTCCAGTATGTTCAAT
The DNA here is from genome assembly GCF_013339745.2 of Dermacentor silvarum. Lineage (NCBI taxonomy): Eukaryota > Metazoa > Arthropoda > Arachnida > Ixodida > Ixodidae > Dermacentor > Dermacentor silvarum. The sequence continues at coordinate 277,314,217 of NC_051154.1, read as the reverse complement.
TGGTCCAGTTATGTACTAATATACCATTGCAAATTTTCCAATTGGTACCAATTGGAAATTTCCCAATTTTAGTCAATTGATTTTTTTGACAGGGCAGACAATGGCGCGGGCGGATAAGCCGAAGGGCAGTGCGCGTGCGTATGGTGACAAGACGAGTGGGCATGGTCCTTGCCTGGGCTAAGCAAATGAAGTGACTGCTGATATCCAAGTAGTGTAAGTTTTATTGAAATCACGAGCAACAAGTGCACCATCAACAGGAATCGTGGAGGGCTTATTGCAGAATTGGAGTAGAAAAGTTTGTAATAGCTTTATGTTATAGCGCCCATGGACTCAGACCGAACAAGGGATCCCAGATTCCACAGCGAACGCCGTGCGTTGAAATATTAGACAGCTTTATTTAAGCGTTTGCAACCAAACGTAAACGCATTACGTACATAAAGAAATAGCGTCGTGCTCAGTGCGCATGCTACGGACGTTATCAGACAGCTTTAGTTTAGCGTTTGCAAGCAAACGTAAACGCATTACGTACGTAAAAAATTAGCGTTGTCATCACTGCGCATGCTCTGATCGTTATTCGGTTTCTGCGGTTTAGGTGCGCTGTGATAACGTACGTTATTTGGCGAGTTTATCGAACGCCTCCTCTGGAAGGATGCCAGCCGCGTGCGCCAAAAACCTCCTGCCCTTACCTTTCCACTTTGCCTCTTTTCCACTTGAGGTAGTAGCTAGCGATCTTAGAAATGATCACTTGCAACACACATGTGCGCATGCGCACACCATCGCAGGGCCGCCGACGCCGCTACCACCAACGTTTACATTAGAGTGTACTAGACAATGGTCGAGTGGGCCGAACGGCGCTCTGCCGCTGAGGCGCCGCGTGTGGATAAATAGTGCGAGGGCGCTGCGAGCGAACTGGATTGGGGTGAAGACGCGCTCCGCGGCATATTCAACATACTTTCGCTGCGGGCGCCGAGGCCGATTGCGCACAGTACGCTCTTAAAATAGCGCTTTATTTGAACTGCAACTTTATGTTTACACCATTTTACCAAACATATATATTTGAGGCATAGATTATACAACGCGACGTCTTCAATTTTGCTGTCGTTGTCAAGCGCGTCGTCTGCTAGCGAGCGCGCGTTCGCTGCGCAGACGCTGGGGCACGCCCAGTTTTTCTCGCAGAACCTCTGTGCAGTACATTTTTTTAATGGTTTAGTTGCTTCGGTGCACCCATGACTCTTGACGGCCGGTGCCAAATGTAGTTTTAGCCAGGTGAACTGCTGTTTTTACCACTGTCCTCTAAAAGTAACTGGTATCTCCGCGCCATGAAGGCTACGTAAGAAACTTTTATTATTGATATCGTGTCATTTTACATGCGCTTCTTGTTGGTGGATATTGATCAGGGACAATGATCGAATAAAACAATAGTACAGTGAAATAAACCAGGTTTATTAACTGCGTGGCGCGAATAATGACCAATGTATGTGTAGGTTATCAAATCAAAGGGTATATATATATATATATATATATATATGTGTGTGTGTGTGTGTGTGTGTGTGTGTGTGTGTGTGTGTGTGTGTGTGTGTGTGGTGTGTGTGTGTGTGTGTGTGTGTGTGTGTGTGTGTGTGTGTGTGTGTGTGTGTGTGTGTGTGTGTGTGTGTGTGTCGTTATGATAGAGCAGCGGATGACTGAACGCTGCAGCTTTGAGCGGTCATACATTTGGGAACGGCATTACATTTACGCATGAAATATAGGATAAGCGTAACATGTTTTTCTCGGAAATCACTCTAGAATAATTTATGTTGTTTAGACCCCCAGAAATAAGCCGAAGAACGCAGCCACCTGCTTCTTTCTTTTTTTTAATATAAGCAAGTTCGTGGGTTTTACGTGGCACAACCACGATATGAGGCACCCGGTTTAGTTTTTGCCACCTGGGGTTCTTTAACGCGCACGTAAATAGAAGTACACGAGTCTTTCCATTTCGTTCCCATCGAATTCCGCGACCTGGATTGAACCCGCGAGCTCCAGAATTAGCAGCGCAACGCTACCGCGCAGGCTTTCTTTCTTTTTATTTTCTTTTTTGAAGTATCGACTGGAAAAAAAATCCACGTATGGCTTACGGCCAAAGATTAGCATATAGAATGGCTAACTAAAACCGTTTTCGGCGTTCGAAGTCCGACTGCAATAAATGACCCCGTACCAATTACTCCGCATTCTCTTACGCGAGAAAGGCGGAAACTTGAATGGAATGTTGCACTGCAGTTTACTCCTTTTTTTATACTATACCAGTGCTTCCCGTAAATCAAAGTACAAGGTGCCAGATGGGGCAGATCTGCTTTACTTGTTTGAAGCGGCAAGCAGGAAGGTTACATATTTTGCTTCGTCTGCGTTTCGTAAGACCTACTGATAGAAAACTATATGCCCAACAATACACACGAGAGATATCTGTTGCTTGAAGAACGAGAAAAATATTTTTTCTCCAAAGGGAACCGTACTATAACATAGTAGAATGAAAGCCGACACTGCGGCCGCAATGCACGCGCAATCACCGAGCGGCATTCAATTTTCAATTCAATTTTTTTTTCAATTCAATTTATTTTGCGAGATATGCATACAAAAACGGGCTGACAAAAGCATCTGGGCCCTTAGCAATTTGCTAGTTCGGGCCCGTGCAATAAGTACACAAAATCAAAGCACCCAGGCGCCAGTAATAAAACATGAATATAATGTGAACTTTTACATGCATAAAAGATGGGTTACATGAAAATAATAAAATAAAATGAAAGATAGATTACATAAAAATAACAGTCAACAGAAATAATTATAATCATATAAGTGACCAATAAATAAAGAATCAAACCGAATCGGTGTTTTCCCTTTTTTTTTCAACATCCGCAAAAGTACATACAATAGCAGGAGTAGAAAAATGCTAGTACACTGTATTTCAAGAACAAGATAGCACACTATTTTCATAGCACTAGAATTCGGCAAGAAATTGAAAATTGTTTTTAGCAATAATGTCCTTCAGTGAGCGTGAAAAATTCGGGCTTCTTTTTATCTCTACTGGGAGAGCATTCCATATCTTTGTGCCTGTATAAGCTAACAGTCGCTGACTGTATAAGTTGTTAACAGCTGGTATGTTGAAATTATGGTTATCTTGACTTCTTGTGTGTTTCTTGGGGGGGATAAAGATGGTGGAGGGAAGCGGGTTATTACTCGACAAAATTGTATGCATAGCACGTGCTGTTTGATAGTCACGTGCAACGATAAAGGGCATAACCTGTAGTTCGTGAAACAGTGGTGCAGTATGGTCTCTGCAGTTTGAAAAGGTTAAAATGCGCAGGGCACGTTTTTGCAAAGTGATGAGTGGTGCTAGATACGAAGAATACGTATATCCCCATGATTCTACACAGTATGTAAGATGACAATGAAAAATTGCAAAGTATAACATTCTCAGTGTACTTAGAGGAAAGTGCTGACGTGCCTGATTGAGCACAAAGCATGCATGTGTTAATTTCTTGCAGACGTTACTGATATGCTCCTTAAAGTGCAATGAGGAATCTAGCGTGATGCCAAGGTATCGGCATGCGTCCACCTGGACGATTTCTTTGTTATCGATTTTCAAAGTTACTGAACGTTTATTTTTGTTGCCCAAGGATGCAAATACTACGTAAGAAGTTTTAGTGCAGTTTAATGTCAGTTTATTTGCAGTGAACCATTTAGATATATTATTTAGTTCTTCATTAGCGGCTTCTTCTATTTCATCATTATCTTTACCGGAAATTAGTACAGCTGTGTCATCAGCGTATATAACGGCATCACCATCATGCAGGCAGTTGGGGAGGTCATTTATGTATAAGGAAAATAATAGGGGGCCTAATACCGATCCTTGTGGTACCCCATGCGAGATTTGCAAGAAATCGGAAGTGTCTGCTTCTATATGCACTCTCTGCTGTCGGTTTGTGAGATAGCTTCGAAAAAAGTTTAACGCTATGTCACGAAAACCATAGCAAGCTAGTTTCATTAGTAAAAGTTCATGGTCAACCGTATCAAATGCTTTTTTTAAGTCTAAAAATATGCCAATAACTGTTTCTTTGTTATGCAAAGCGTTATATATCGTATTTACAACAGACGTAACAGCTGTGCTTGTTGATCTGCTCGGCCGGAATCCGTGCTGGTTAGGTACTAAGATGTTGTATTTTAATAAAAAGCTGAGCATTCGTTTTGCTATGAGCTTCTCAAATAGTGTATTGATTGTAGATAGAACCGATATAGGCCGGTAATTTTCTAGGAGATCAGGATTTCCGCCTTTGAACACGGGAGACACCCTTGCCTTTTTAAGAATATCAGGGTACGTGCCAGAGTGATAAGCGGCGTTGAATATGTTCTCTAAAAATGGACAAAGTATGTCTATATTTGATTTTATAAACTTTACCGTAACAGCATCACAACCGGCTGCTTTACCAGTGGGCAATGAGAGCACTAAAGACCTAATTTCCGTAGCTGTTATGTCAAAGAATACAAATGAATGCACAATACTAGGAGGCAATCCAAAATGATTAACCTGGGGGATTTGTTGGGCAAGGTTACGGCCAATATGAACAAAATATTCATTAAAATCATTTGCCAGCTTTCGTTTTGAATATTCATACAGGGAATAATCTGGGAGCTACGGTGGGTGCATTTTCCCCTCGATGACTGAGTTAATTGTCTGCCATAGCTTTCTCGAGTTTCGTTGGTTATCCAAAATAAGTTGATTGTAGTATGCCTTTTTGCTGCGGCGTAACACTGCTACTAGCTTGTTTCTGAAAAACTTGTATTGGTTTCTATAAAAGCAGTTTGCTTTGTTTTGCTTCTGCTTTTTGTACCAGTAATCTTTTTTACTAGAAAGTTCTAAAATGTTTCGTGTTACCCATGGCTGAACCGGATGCTCAAAATGTTTTGTACAGGAGGGCGTGGTTATTATAGACTGCGAAAGCGCACTGTCAAAGCAAGCATACTTATTGTTGACGTCACTGTCACGTATAATCATATCTCCAACAGCAGTGAGGTTGTCGCGTAGCAAGTTGCTGTCAAAACGGATAATCGAGCGACATGCAGGTTTCGGTACACTAGATAAGAAGGAGGCCAACAGAAAAATAGGAAAATGATCGGTTATATCGGTATCTATTACTCCCGAAATTGTATCGTCTGAGTTAAAATTGCACAAGATATGGTCAATAAGCGTGGAAGAATTGCTGTTAACGCGAGTAGGGTCTGTGATGACATTAGAAAAGCCAAAAGAACCAATCAGTGTTTTATAAGCGTCATTAGTGCTTCCAAGCAAATCTAAGTTAATGTCACCGCATACAATAGAATTCTTATTCTTTAGCGATAAGTGTTCAAGAACGGTTTCCAAGCAATCAAGAAATGAGTTTATGTTAGAGCCGGGAGGCCGATATATTACTCCTATATTTATTCCATTGGCTAGTTCAATAAATAACATGTCATGTTCCTGCGGCATCTGATCGATCGCTGGGGAAAAATTTTATATTGAAGTTCTTTTTTTTATGTATAACAACACGCCCCCTCCTCTATGTTTGCCAGGGCGAGGAACCGAGACTACGTTATATCCAGTTATGTTGATAAGTTCATTTGGTTTTAGCCACGTTTCTGTTAAAGCGATTACATCAAAATGAAATTTATGTTGAGTCAATAATAAACACAGGCTATTTATATTTCTAATAATGCTACGAATGTTGCAATGTAGCAGCTTAAAGTTATGCGTCGGTGTGTGAAAGTTATTTATTTCTTGTATTGAGAACATCTGAAGGTTTATTTTCTGGTTAAAGTTTATACAATTTTGGCAAGATCACTCTCTCGTGAAATATGAATCACAGACGACGTTTCTGTCTTGCTAACAAGAATCTTGCCCTGCGAAACCCACGAAAATTTCCACTGTTTTTCTTTGCGAAGTTGAGTGGCCTTCCCAAGCAGTATCTTGTTTTCCAGACAAAGGTGTTCATTTATGTAGACGGCGTTCGTGCCCTCGAAGCCAAAATCAGCAGTAGTTAGCCTTTTCTTCTTTGCTGCCTGAAGCACCTTGTTGCGAGAAGAACGACTGACAAACCTGACGATAACATTTGTCTTTCCTTTTTCTTTTGTAGGCACCCTATGTACGACATCAATTTCAGCGGTTTCAATCTTGATCCCCAGTTTCTCGCCAAGAACTTGTATAATGGCCTCGGGACGTTCTGAGGGATCATGTGGCAACCCTTTAATTTCTATGTTGTTCTGTCTGCTGTACTGTTTGAGCTCGATCAAGTCCGCTCGAGTATCAGCCAGTTCCTTCTTTAGCTCTGCATTTTCTTTTTTAAGGGTAGTATGCTCCCTCTGCAGATTCCTGAGTTCTGCGCAGACTTCACTAAGGCTCGTTTGAATAGTATCAAATTTGTCACTCATGAATTGAATTGACGTTTTAACATCTTTTACGTTCTCTCCCAGCGTTGCCACGTTAACCGTGAGCTCATTTAGGACCTTAGCAAGTTCTTTGACTGTGGTGGGTTGTTTTTCTCCCATATTGAATCCCCAACAGCGAGCAGCGAGCGACTCAGCTTTACAATAGTAGGCAAGTAAAAATTACGCACCTGCAAGTATAGGCACGGCGGTTAGGCGAAAATTCGCTGTTGACGCGCCTGAGTCGCTCGCTGCTATGCTGGGGGGCGTGGCGCCGCTTCTTCTTATGTAGTCCTTGTCGCCGCCAGGTTTCTCTGCCGTATCAGTCTGACGCAGGCGCCTTGTGTCCGTGGCTGTCGGATACCTTGCGTTGATACGATCCACTTGGTGAAGCGCACTGCCTCCGCTGTTTGGCGATCTGCAAGTATAGGCACGGCGGTTAGGCGAAAATTCGCTGTTGACGCGCCTGAGTCGCTCGCTGCTATGCTGGGGGGCGTGGCGCCGCTTCTTCTTATGTAGTCCTTGTCGCCGCCAGGTTTCTCTGCCGTATCAGTCTGACGCAGGCGCCTTGTGTCCGTTTGCTGTCGGATACCTTGCGTTGATACGATCCACTTGGTGAAGCGCACTGCCTCCGCTGTTTGGCGATCTGCAAGTATAGGCACGGCGGTTAGGCGAAAATTCGCTGTTGACGCGCCTGAGTCGCTCGCTGCTATAAGAAAATAATAAGAAATAAATAAAGAAGAGAAAGGAAAGGGATTTATTATTAAGGCATAAATGCATGTCATATGCAATTATGAACCCCATTTGATCGGTCTGAACGCAAATACCAGCGCGCGAAGTAGTACGAATGACCCTGCCGAGCAGTATCGCCAGCAGTTTCCAACGGCGCGACCTTGATGCGGCCCAATCCACTTCGACCGCAGCGCCGCCCCAGTATTTTTCCACGTCGGGCTCCTCACTGCAAAGCATGCGCCGCCCCAGCCGCTCGTCCCACTCGACCATATTCTAGTACACTCTAGTTTACATACCACCGTGACACCGCACCACCCCAACCCCCTGGCGAGATAGGGAAGCAGCTGGCGCCATCTCTTGACAACCGACCGCAACTCAAGGCACGACGGCTACAATGGGTGAGCGAGCGACGACGCAGGCATCTTTCTAGAGGAAGCGTTGGTGTAAAAACAGTGTACTAGAAGAGTTAGTTTAACGTTCGTAATGTTTACGGACGCTAAGAAATACCGTTGTCAAAGATGGCGGCACCACTGGCTCCCGCTTCAGCAGGAATTCTCGTGATGGTTGCGCTCCCACTCGTGTAGATCACCAGTAACTATGGAAATTAGCTTTCGCTTTCTCTAAACTCAACTGAAACGTTAGTGTGGAGCGCATAGCACGCCCATTTTCTGAGATCGTTCGGCGATTCCGGCGACCGTAGGCCTAACGCGACACGTCCGCATACGTTACCGCATAGCAACACCATACTGGCGGATGCTCGGGATCGCGTTGATTGCGCCCTTCGTCTGAATCGCATCTCGTCTGCGCCTGCGCGCCTGCCTAGGGCGCGTTTGTAGGGTATTTTTCCTCTGCCTGACAGTAAACGCTTGCGTCGCTCAGTGGTAGAGTATCTGACTCGCACGCAGCGGGCGCGCCTTAGATCCCGGCGGGAACCGGGTATTTTTTTCGCATTTCCGACGATAACGGTTACGGACACCGGCCACTGGCCGCGGCGGCGGCGCCGGACATCGTCGCGAACCGAAACGGCTATTGGAATAAGCCCATAACAGCTTACACTTTAAAAGAAAGAAAACGAGCGCAATCAATCGGCCTGCTTCGCTGTGTTTTGAGCACCGTGTAAGAAGTGTCCCCACTCTTTAGGTGAAGACACTTCTCGGCTTGCTTGCGAGACGCGATCGACCAGATAAAGTAGCTGCGTCGCGCGCCCGTCGGCCCCAGCGACGGCAGCGGATACCTATCGGCGGTACGACACAACTTCAAGACTAAAAAGGTTTTTATTGGTTTAATCACCCGTTGGTATAGCAACTGGTGCTTGGCGGGAAATCCGAAATGATTGAGTGACGCGCGAAAGTAGGTCACGCGTGGTGAGGGGACAGCGTAGCGGAGAGGACATCACCTTGACGAAGCAGATATGGCGATGCGACGCCGCTTACAGATGCTGTTCTCTGGCTGCTTGTGGTATCCGAGCGTTCCTTGCCCTCTCAAGCTCTTGTCTTCGTTTTAACTGAAGTTGTGTTTTGCCGCCGATAGGTATCCGCTGTCGTCACCGGGCCGATGGACGCACGGCGTTGTATACATTATGTGGTCAATCGCGTCTCGCCACTGTTCTCACCTAAAGAGTATATATCTTACCCGTGGTCTCGAGCTTTGCGCGGCCTAGTGCAAGCTTTCGCCTTTTTCTCTCTCTCTCTTAGCTCAGCGCGCTGCGGAGAGAAGAGAGGAGGGGGTCGGGAAAGGAGGGATCTGGCGAGGAGGAGACCGCGTGCGCATGCACCGCGCCGCCCTCCTGGTTGTCATGGCTACGGCGCGGTAGTTTCTTGATACGAAACCCAAGCCACACATTACGGCTGGCTTAAACAGCTTCGCTGTTAAAGAAACCCGTGTGCCCCAAACTCCTATATCCAATAACATCATATGACATATGGGAAAAACAAGTTCTTGTATGGGATTCTATATGTCTCATACCGGATTATTGAGTATGGTAGTTATGGGGCATATGGATTTTTAATATCGCGATGCCGGATTTTCTCTGACATGGGGCCCTTAACTTAAAATTCTGAGGTGTCCTTAGCTTTCGCCTAAGAGATGTGAAGGCGAAAGCCTTGTAAAGCCTACTGTAATTCATCTTAATCCACCTTAATCATCTTTAATTCATCCTAATCCACCTTAATCTTCCTTCATTCACCTTAACCGACCGTAATGCACCCTCATCCTCTCTAACCCACCCTCATCCTCTTTCACCCACCTTAATCAATCATAATCCACCTTAATCCTCCTTAATACACCTTAATCGACCTCAATCCACGGTAATGCACCCTGATTCACCTTAATTCTCCTTAATACACCTTAATCCTCCTTAATCGAGCTTAATTCAGCCTAATGCACCTTGATTCAATCACTAATCGATCATTAACTTTGCTAATAATTAACCATCTTTTATACACGGCCGGGCTTACTTTGGTTCGCTTCTGACCTTCTTGGGGTCGCATGACTTTCTGTACCTCACAACGCGACCTTGAAACATAGAGATCTAAGGCTTTCGCCTTCATAATGAATAATTTGCATTGCCCTTGTTAATCATGATTGTGCTTATGTATTGGAATCGTAATCAAACTTAATCAGGCTTAAGTGATCTTAATTACCCTTAAGGAATCGTGATTAGCCGTAATCAATTTAATGCTAAACAATATAAATTGGACTTAAATCATCTTAGTTACCAGTATTTACCCTGGTTATCTTTACTCACTTTAATGTGAATCAGTCCACATTATGATTTAATAACTTTAAGTACCCTTAATTAATTTTGATTAGGCTTAATGTTTAACAATAAATGTTTTTAGTATGCTAATAATTAATTTATATATATAATTTATATATTAGTGTTCATTTGGCTTCCTTACCCTTCCTTGTCTTCAGTAGGCTTCCTCACCCTTCCTTAGTCGTAAGGAGAATTATTTGGGCTTGAATAATTTCATCGTAAGTAATCTAATTATTAATTTTAACCTTAATTACTCCTAATACCTCTTTAGTACTACGATATATAGACATAAATGTCAATAGGCATAAGGCGCATTGTCATATATACCCCCATATACTACTATGGTACATATCCTGTTAAGGCTGTTTCACATGGTGCGATTTCACACTGCGATTTTCGCAGCTGCGATTTTCGCAGATGCTAAATTCGCAACGGCCATTTCACATGGTGCGATGTCAACAATGCGATTATGCGACGCCCAGGGTTGCTTGCTGCCAGATTTTGTCGCACACGCCGCATAAATTCGTTTAATGTAATGAAAAAGACGTGCGCGTTATAATATAATTGACCTCTCTTTATTAGGATCAAATAATACGTGCGTTTTGTAATTTAAAAACGCTTCAAAGTTTTGTTTGTTTTGGAGTGCGCAACAGCGGTTTGTGAAGTTCAATACGAGGAGAAATGGCGGACGTAAACAGCTGTTCGCAGGTCGTCGTTCAGCGTTGTGTGCTGTCTCGTGTGTGTTTTATGCCTGTGTCGTTCTACCTGCGGTTAAACAAATTACAAGAGGACCTATCAACAAGCCCCTATAGCTGTTGTCATCGCATATGCAGTATTCGGGATTCGGCGGAGTCGTCATGTCAACGCAGAGACCCTCGCGCTACCCGTGATTAACGTCAGCTTCTGAAAAACGGATGTGTGTGTGTATTGCTCGTGATTGCGCATTAGTGGTTCCTGCTCCTAGCAATATTCTTGCACAAAACTTAGCAGCAAGCACCAACCCAAAAGCTCACGTCTGCCCCTGAACAAAGCCGCAAATGATCTGTGTGTAATTACTGAACGTGCAATGGAGTTTGTGTTGTGAACGTTTATCTTAGTGCCAGCCTGGCTCGTCCGTCTCGGCGCCTGTGCTGTAATTATTCATACAAGTGCTCTCTGAATATTTCGAAAGGAGTAAAAGCCGACACCACATTTTTTTAGGAGCTGCAGTCACTTGTGTACGTAGAATCGTATCATGCTGCCAGACATGGGCGTCGTCTATTTTCTCGTCCTGTTTCTTGCGCTGTTAGTGTACTGTGAATCTGTATCAAGAAGCTTAAGTTAATATGCTGCAGTACGTAGCGCAGCCGCGTAGCCACACGGCTAACATTAAAATACCTTGTTAGGAGTACGTTTGTTTGTTTAATAACAAAATCGAACGCTAAAATTTTGTATTCATGGTGGCAAGTGTAAGGTAAGAAGCTATCGAAACTATCCGCTAATGGCATGCGTGTGCTTCTAGCTGCTTCAGCACGTTATCCCTGATAACACCTGATATCCCTGATAATAATAACCCTGATACCCTGATATCCCTGAATACCCCTGATAACCAAAAACATATGCAACTGGAGCAGGTGCTATGATTCCTTTCCTGGAAATGAAAGCCATCATCCCAGTCTGTTAAGCTAGTCATGTTCTTAACCTATATTAGACCAATGTTAGAGCATGCTAACTGGAGCCATTTCAAACTGGGTTATTTGACCAAAATAAGAAAGTGCAAGGAAAGTGTCAAGGTACAGTCTAATCTGGTATTCCCGAACCTATTGTTATAGCAAAACTTTATCCCTCCCTGAAGTGCCTGCATTAACCCAATGCTGAAAACAGGGGAAGCTGATTCCCTTTCTTGCTATTGAAAAGCTGCTAGTATCTCAATAACAGACCACTTATGTTCTGAGAGAAAGTGAGGGGCACTGACAATATCTCTAATCTTTTGTATGAGCCTTCACCTTGAACGAAAATGGAATAAACATATTTACCTTTGCAAGCCTCAGAATCCAAACATTCTCAAAATTTTGAGGAGCCACATTAAATTTTTGAGATACAGACAATAAAAAGTGTGCCTAAGTACAAGTGCACACTGAACACACTTCAGTGGTTGAGTGGCCAGCTGCGAATGCAAAAGCGTCCATAGCTACTACCTCGAGGTAACTGCTAGGTTGCATGTGTGTTTCTCCTATAGCCCATGTACCTGGCAAGGGGAATGGTTATACGTAGTCCTGTCCTTTTTTTTTCAATAGGTGGTGGCTAGCTGATTTCATCTGTTTATGTATTTATCGTTTGTGTGCATCTTATGTGCATGTGTTTGTGTCATGTTCTGATTGTTATACGTGCAGTGATGCAAGAATCTTTTTTTTAATATATTGCACTACAGTCATTTATTAAACTTTGTGTTGAAATGTACAAAATGTGGCCACCCAGTAATGGTTAGGACAGACAGCAGGATTGTCAAAAACTATGATGCAGATCCAATGCACTTGCTTGAATCGACATGAGGCGAAGCTTTCACGCAACGGTCAGTTGAACTCTAGAAAACTAACTGCAGTGTTTACAGTTGTCCTTATTTCACCCGATGCAACACATACTCATAGACAATGTTTGCTTATTCACCGCACAGGTCACATAATGTAATGTATACATAGCACGGTGAACTCACTCAAATGTCGGCTCACTAAGACTTCGAACTAACCGTGAGTCTGAGTTCGTTTCAGCCTGACTGAGTCGAATTTTGGTGAATACGAGTAATAGCAAGCTCAGTTGAGTAAACTTTGAGTGAATATTGTCATGTGGTAGTCGGGGAAAGCTGATCCAAGTATAATTTTAGTGAATATGAGTCAAAGCAAGCTCGGCAAGTAGATTTTTGGTGAATATGACTCAGTGCAAGCTCACCTCAGTAGAATTTTGATGAATATAAGTCGGAGCAAGCTTGGCTAAGTAGATATTTGGTGAATATGACTCGGTGCAAGCTTGCCTGAGTAGCATCTTTGTGAATATTAGTCAGATCAAGCTCGGCCAAGTACAATTTTGGTGAATATCAGTCGGAGCAAGCTCGGATAAGTAGAATTTTGGTGAATATGACTGAGCAAGCTCGATTGAGTAATGATGGGATATGGTTATACGAGTTTATGCAGTAATACATGTAAGTGCAGACTCATTAGCAACATTGCCTCCATCTTGATGGGCTATACCTACGCCTCACTTTATGAGCTGTGGACATGCAAGACCCACCCACACTTGAAAAGATACTATCATTCATACGAAGGAATGCAACCGGCTGACTTCACTGAACAATTTTGATCTGCTTTTGTTTAATGAGTTATCTACTGCTTATAAAAACAAGGTGTTCGCCTGCTTTTCGCATTATTGCATGTGTTTTACAGGAAGTAGAGACAGAGAAGCAAGAAAAGGCAAGGATGTTTATGGCTAAGTAGTTTCTTAGAGTACTGCGATATGTTACAACCAGCATAAACAAAAGTAATTCGATGCATTGAAGTAAGCGAAATGTGCAATTACCTTTTAATGTGAGGGTTAATACAGATGCAGTAAGGATACAAAGTCTGCAACACACTGAATGTTTATTGGTTTTTTTTATTCAGGAGAAAAATAATGCATCAGAAAAATTAGAAAAAAACTGTTTAAATATTGCTTCAAAAATAAATTGGCAATACTGCTTATTCCCAGTCAAAGCGTGAAATATGCTATTGTAGAACATTCATTACGATATCCAGTTTGCACGTTCGCTTTGCGTCTCGCAGCGGAAGTAACAGAACCTTGAAATGAGATAATTCATTGGGGAAAATGCGCACGAAAGCCCTAACCAACCAACTGCAACTAAATGGTCGCGCGTATAGCGTGACCAAGCATTTGATCACGCTATACGCGCGACCACAGCATTTGTCCGTAGTTGCATATTCTTTAAATTGTTCCGTCCGTAAAAGCATACGGCGATAAAACTGTGGCGTTTTCGTATATCGCGAGTTGTCTCCAGAACCAGAAAATTGGGACGACATCCGAAAGCCATGCCTTCCCGTGAGGGACACCTCGTAGTATTTACACACTCGCAGCACGTGTGAATAACGGAAAATCACGCAAAAGTACGTACTATCAGCACCCGAAGCCAACCTAAAAAACAGCGTCGCCAGATTAGCAACGTAGCGTGTCAACAAACTCGTAGAAATCACAGAACCGAATCTGACCTACGAGTTTTTATCTGCACTGTTCGCGTGTCGGTGCTGATGTTACGTACCGATTGCGTAATCCAAGGCTCCACTCAATTAGTTGCACTGTTCGAGGCTCGTTGATCCAATATTTATAGACAAAAAAGTATCTATAAACGTTGCGTTGAGCGACCGCCGCCATTTTCAAAACAGACCGCGAAATACCTCTCGGCGCAATTTCGACGGGAAAATCGCAGCGATTGCTGCGACGTTGCGACCAACCGGTTGGTCGCAGCCGAAAATCGCAGAAACGGCCCTGCGACTGCGATTTTCGTCGCATGCGACGGAAATCGCACTTCCGGTGCGATAATCGCAGTGCAAAATCGCACCATGTGAAACGGCCTTTACGCGTTAGAGCCAGTCGGACATATTTCCGAAAGAAGTAGCCGTAAAATGCTGACGCATTGAAAGGGCCAATATATTTTTTCACTGTAAACTTCGAATCAACTTTCATTTATTTTTGCTAAAGCGCCGCAATCGTGGCGCGCAATGAAGGATGTCGTCGAGTACAGTGACTAACTGCTTATGGAGCCAAGTAAAGACCCGACCTGTAAAGATAAGCTACCTTCAAAAGCCACAGTTCTTGTTCAAGGTAGCTTTTATGTATCTTCTCCATATCTACTCAGCAATGCGGGCAAACTTATTCTTGTTGATATATTTTTGAATCACTTTGATATGAACACCGAATCTTTAAGCTAACATACCTAACATTTGGAAAAAGGAGACTGAAACCAGCGTCCATCTGTACTTCTGGTCACAAAACTTCCCCGAAAGCTTTATACAGGGTGCTCAAAATTAAGCTTTATGGTTTTCTTAAAATTAGGCACTGGAGGGACGCGAAAACCACCTGCGCAAATAAGTAATGTGACAAGGGGGCACAAAGTGAGATGATAATTATCGCTGTCAGCAGCCCAATTAACTAAAGTTGAATAATTAACTTTTTGTTGACTGCAGTAAGTGGGTAAGGTTCTAATAAAAAGTTAGAGGCAGTCGTGTTTCGATACAGTATCAGTTGGAAGAATTCTTCTAGCGTGTCTGTGCTCCGAGATATCCGACTCTAAATTTTAATTGTAGTTCGAATTATTACGCATGCAAGAGAGTTTGCATAGGCGCGAAGTTCCTCCCTGAAGTGAAGCGGCTGTTGCGGGCGGCGTTTACTCTGACAACGGAGCGGAGGCATTTGCAAAGATGATAAGTGTTCCCCTTCCCCTCTCGGCTGGCGAAATAAAAAATCGAAGAACCCGGAACCGCTTTCGTAAGACGCGACCGCGCAGCCTGTAACGGTAGCGGCAGCGAACCTTGCGAACTCAGCGGCTATAATTCGTATATTGAAAGATATGCGAAAAATTATTAATTTAAAAGTTAGTTCGCCTAATTATGTTAATTATTCAATTAGGCGTTTTGATTTTTTGTGGTAGTAATGACCGCCTCATCGAGTAGTTTAGATCAAGGATTATAATTTTGCTATCTGCCACAGGCAATTTTAAAAATTTGTTGCAGCTAAAATGAAACACCCTGTATATGCATGCAGTGCTAAGGCTATAGCAAACTTGTTTATGAGTGCTGGAATCCTGTTTAGGTTTGCTCTGTGGGGTATATATGTGTATTGGTATTGCCCATTGGTGCAATTGTTCATCCCAACAAAACAAGATTGGTCACGTTCCAGTTAGTTCACTTGGTCCAGTTATGTACTAATATACCATTGCAAATTTTCCAATTGGTACCAATTGGAAATTTCCCAGTTTTAGTCAACTGATTTTTTTGACAAGGCAGACAATGGCGCGGGCGGATAAGCCGAAGGGCAGTGAGCGTGCGCATGGTGACAAGACGGGCGGGCATGGTCCTTGCCTGGGCTAAGCAAATGAAGTGACTGCTGATCTCCAAGTAGTGTAAGTTTTATTGAAATCAAGAGCAACAACTGCACCATCAACAGGAATCGTGGAGGGCTTATTGCAGAAGTGGAGTAGAAAAGTTTGTAATAGCTTTACGTTATAGCACCCATGGACTCAGACCGAACAAGGGATCCCAGATTCCTCAGTGGACGCCGTGCGTTGAACTATTAGACAGCTTTATTTTAGCGTTTGCAACCACACGTAAACGCATTACGTACGTAAAAAAATAGCGTCGTGCCTAGTGCTCATGCTACGAACGTTTTTAGACAGCTTTATTTTAGCGTTTGCAAGCAAACGTAAACGCATTACGTACGTAAAAAAATAGCTTTGTCATCACTGCGCATGCTCTGAACGTTATTCGGTTTCTGCGGTTTACGTGCGCTGCGATAACGTACGTTATTTGGCGAGTTTATCCAACGCCTCCTCCAGAAAGATGCCAGCCGCGTGCGCCAAAAACCTGCTGCCCTTACCTTTCCCCCTTTCCTCCTTTCCACTTGAGGTAGTAGCTAGCGATCTTAGCGATGATCACTTGCAACACACATGTGCCCATGCGCACACCATCGCACGGCCGCCGACGCCGCTACCACCAACGTTTACATACCACCGTGACACCGCACCACCCCAACCCCCTGGCGAGATAGGGAAGCAGCTGGCGCCATCTCTTAACAACCGACCGCAACTCAAGGCACGACGGCTACAATGGGTGAGCGAGCGACGACGCAGGCATCTTTCTAGAGGAAGAGTTGGAGGGGGCCCTGCGAGCCGTCATGGGGAGCGGACGTGCTTCACGTCGGCTCTGCGTAACTGATGTCCTACTGCCATACCATCGATCTGCACCGCCCAAACCCCGTTGGATTGTGTCCAGCAAGTTACCAGGGACCCGTAGATATCATTTTCAACCATTCGGGCCCATTTTGGCGATTTTACGGGACTTTATCGACCACACTGGCGCCGCTGCTAAGGCCTAGCGACGACGCCGGGCCGCAGACGCGGCACTAGGCGCGGCTGCCATGAGTAGGCGCGAGGATATGACCCGGAAAGCATGCAAGTAGTGGAGCTACAGCCTGCGAAGAAGCCAGTATTCGATGAAGCCACTGAATATGTTATTCGGAAGAAGTTAGAAGAACAACAGCGAGCGGCCGAGACGCGCGCTAGCTCTAAACAGCAGGAAGCGTTGCGCGGTGGGGACGCTATGGACGGCCACGTCACCACATCGACGCCAGGCAAAACGCTTCAACCGAAGCGTTGGAAACCGAAGGTGGTGCCCAAATTTGGTACGGAAGACGCTGTTGCGGTCGTAAAACCCAGGGGAACACTCAATTTTTCAAATTTCAAGGGCAGCAATCAAATCGGAAAAAAACTATGTATGCTGCTGCCGGGTTCCCGAGCTCGTCACAGGCACTCACTATTTGGATGGCGTGGGATCAGAACATAATTATTGTAGGAATTTGCGACGCACAGTTCATTCGGAACGTCCTTGCTTTCGATAGTCTGCGGATTGGCGGCCGATTGCAAGCGGTGCAAGTCCACCTCAAGATGACGGACAACACGTGCCGTGGAGTAATTGAAGTGGACACGAAGGTGTCGGAAGCGGATATTTCTGAAGCTATTTACTCGCCAGATGCTCCCGTGGTGGGTGTGCGGAAGTTAGGACAGTCGAACGCGGCAGCGATAACGTTCGAGGGCCGCAAGGTGCCGTTCAACGTATTCTACTGGGGAGAGGCTGTGCCGGTGCGCCTCTATCGGAAGACAACACCAGCTTGTACCTTATGTGGAACAGTGGGACATAGGGTGGACGTGTGCCCTAATCCGCGGGATGATCGCTGCCGAGCCTGCGGATCGGTCACCCCAGAGGAGGGGCACGAGTGCCAGCCCCGATGTCTAGTCAGCGGGGACCCCCATCTGAGGGGCTCCGCGGACTGCACCTGGAAATACAGGAGAGGTGCGGGAGCCGGGCGGAAGCCTGGCGGAGGGAAATCCAGCAACAAGCGTCAAGCCAGAGGGGCCCGGAAGGATTCGGGGCCTGAAAAGCAAGCTCAGAAGCAGGTCGCGGCTCCATCGCCGCTACCAGAAACGAGGGCTGCAACGAGGGCCTCCCGGCAGGGACCTCAGGGAAGCAGTCGTCCAGCTGACAATCATAAAACTGGAGGAGCCGGAGCTGGGGCCGGGTCAGCGAAAACCACGGGCAGCAAGGTGAGCTGGGCAGAGGTTGCCACTTCCTCGGCTTGGCTGCTGAGAAACTTAAGGAAGAAAATAGTAGAGTAAGGCAGGAATTGGCAAAGTATAAAACTCAGAAGCTTAGTGCGTCGGCATGGGGTGCAGACGTGCCTGAAACGCTTGCGGAGTCTGGAATGGAGGAGGATGCTTCCCTCCCTCCTACTCAGCAGGCAGAGGGCCCTGCCACTGAGGCTTGCGGAAAAGCAGGAAGAGGAAAACAGTAACGTAGTGGCGAGGCAGACTGATAAAAAGGCTGCTGTCACACAGGAAGAATCCAGGATTGAGGCTGATGTGGAGCGGTGTTTGCAGAGGGAGCTTCCGCGTTTGGAGGCTCGCATAGCGCAAAATATACAGGCCAGCCTCGAGAGAACCCTACAAACTATTATTGAGAGAAGCGATCAAGCAGCTATAGAGAGGGGCAGTCATGGCGCGGTAAAGCGGGTCCTACAGGGAATCTAGGAGCCCTATCTGATTAAGCTACAGGCCTTTGAAATCAGAATTGATCGTAACCTTCAGGAGCTTGCGGACTGCACGCGGTCAAAGGTTCCTAAACTTACTGGCCGGATGGGTAACAGGCCGCTTGGAGCTGACGATTTGCCCGACACCGGAGTGGAAACACCAGGCGCGGCGTCCTTGAGTATTCAACATGGCCCGCCCTCCTAAGTTGCAGATTTTGCAGTAGGAACTGCAGGGGGTTTAAGACGAAGAGGGAATCGCTACAGCAATACATTGAATCGTTGGAAAAATTACCAGATATCTTTGCACTGCAGGACGTAAATACGGAAGCCAAACTGAGACCATACAGCGCACATCAAACCAACTCATCCACTTGCATTCTGGTGCATAAGGATTGCACGGCTGTCACAATTGAACTGGAGTTAACCACTGAGGTGGAGCACACTTTTATTCAGCTCTTACCGAACGTACGTACTAGCAGAAGTGCGTATGTATTGAACATATTGCTACGCGAGAGACATTCATCCTGGGGCAGACGACGAAGCAGACGGTTCTCTCTGGTGCTGGTGGCTGTCCACCATCTTGGCTACTGTGTCTCTCTCATACTGTAAATACAGTGTAAATAGTCCCGCCTTGTGCCGTTTTACGTAACATCTTTTTGGTGGAGGTGCTGGGTAGTTCCCTGTTTCGATCACAGGAGCTTCGCAACGGCCAACTCATCACGCTTGCGACCATGTCAGTCGGTGCAGGCACATCGTCTTCACCCCCTGCCCCTCCCGTCGCTCCGACCAAGTCCAGCAATCTGGGACATCGACTACTGCGGCGAAGCCGACCCTGGGGCATGC